>NC_138776.1:36640038-36717538 GCF_965119305.1 Pelophylax lessonae | reverse complement strand
GCACTGGCTGATAGGTGAGGATAAAGACAGAAAAGAGCGCTGCCTATGTTCTATCAGAATAGCGCTACCTATCAGATTCTGCAACCAGAAGTGACGTACGGACTAGAACAACTTACTTGCGCATGCGCCATGCGTTCCAACATGGCCGCTATGGGTTCCAATAGATTTCCTAATGTGACAGAACACGAAGCAGTAGAGTATTTCACCGCGACCAAGAGAAATAGTCTATTTCACTATATAATCAATTTGTCGCTGAGCAGTGCGGGGTGTACCAAGATGGCCGTCACCACATTCTACATGCAGGTTTCTCGCTATACCTAATAGAATATAATAATCATACAAATGTAATACTGTGATTCAGTATACAGTGGATATGGAAAGTATTCAGACCCCCTTAAATTTTTCACTCTTTGTTATATTGCAGCCATTTGCTAAAATCATTTAAGTTGATTCTTCTTCCTCATGAATGTACACATAGCACCCCATACTGACAGAAAAACACAGAATTGTTGACATTGTTGCAGATTTATTAAAAAAGAAAAACTGAAATATCACATGGTCCTAAGTATTCAGACCCTTTGCTCAGTATTTAGTAGAAGCCCCCTTTTGATCTAATACAGCCAGGAGTCTTTTTGGGAAAGATGCAACAAGTCTTTCACACCTGGATTTGGGGATCCTCTGCCATTCCTCCTTGCAGATCCTCTCCAGTTCTGTCAGGTTGGATGGTAAACGTTGGTGGACAGCCATTTTTAGGTCTCTCCAGAGATGCTCAATTGGGTTTAAGTCAGGGCTCTGGCTGGGCCATTCAAGAACAGTCACGGAGTTGTTGTGAAGCCACTCCTTCGTTATTTTAGCTGTGTGCTTAGGGTCATTGTCTTGTTGGAAGGTAAACCTTCGGCCCAGTCTGAGGTCCAGAGCACTCTGGAGAAGGTTTTTGTCCAGGATATCCCTGTACTTGGCCGCATTCATCTTTCCCTCGATTGCAACCAGTCGTCCTTTCCCTGCAGCTGAAAAACACCCCCACAGCATGATGCTGCCACCACCATGCTTCACTGTTGGGACTGTATTGGACAGGTGATGAGCAGTGCCTGGTTTTCTCCACACATACCGCTTAGAATTAAGGCCAAAAAGTTCTATTTTGGTCTCATCAGACCAGAGAATCTTATTTCTCACCATCTTGGAGTCCTTCAGGTGTTTTTTAGCAAACTCCATGCAGGCTTTCATGTGTCTTACACTGAGGAGAGGCTTCCGTCGGGACACTCTGCCATAAAGCCCCGACTGGTGGAGGGCTGCAGTGATGGTTGACTTTCTACAACTTTCTCCCATCTCCTGACTGCATCTCTGGAGCTCAGCCACAGTGATCTTTGGGTTCTTCATTACCTCTCTCACCAAGGCTCTTCTCCCCCGATAGCTCAGTTTGGCCGGACGGCCAGCTCTAGGAAGGGTTCTGGTCGTCCCAAACGTCTTCCATTTGAGGATTATGGAGGCCACTGTGCTCTTAGGAACCTTAAGTGCAGCAGAAATCTTTTTGTAACCTTGGCCAGATCTGTGCCTTGCCACAATTCTGTCTCTGAGCTCTTCAGGCAGTTCCTTTGACCTCATGATTCTCATTTGCTCTGACATGCATTGTGATCTGGAAAGTCTTATATAGACAGGTGTGTGGCTTTTCTAATCAAGTCCAATCAGTATAATTAAACACAGCTGGACTCAAATGAAGGTGTAGAACCATCTCAAGGATGATCAGAAGAAATGGAAAGCACCTGAGTTAAATATATGAGTGTCACAGCAAAGGGTCTGAATACTTAGGACCATGTGATATTTCAGTTTTTCTTTTTTAATAAATCTGCAACAATGTCAACAATTCTGTGTTTTTCTGTCAGTATGGGGTGCTATGTGTACATTCATGAGGAAGAAGAATGAACTTAAATGATTTAGCAAATGGCTGCAATATAACAAAGAGTGAAAAATTTAAGGGGGTCTGAATACTTTCCATACCCACTGTATAAGGTGAGTTTACTGCTAAAATAAATGTAAAATTCAAGACTTGCGTGGGTGTAAGAAGATGTCCGCCGCTGCTTCTTGTTCTACCACATTAGGAAACCGATAGGAAAGCATGGCGGCCATGTTGGAACGCATGGCGCATGCGCAGTAAGTTGTTCTAGCCCGTACGTCACTTCCGGTTGCAGAATCTGATAGGTAGCGCTATTCTGATAGAACACCTACAGTATGTAAACAAGGCAGAGCTCTGTTCTGTCAGCGGGGATGTGCTGGATTCCCTGAAAAGCAGGGAACAAAATCCAGCACATCCCTTAATAAAATCCCCACAAAGTACACAGAAAAACACTGGTTAGCCACACATTTAACCCCTTGATCACCCCTAGATGTTTAACCACTTCCCAGCCAGTGTCATTAGTACAGTGACAGTGCATATTTTTAGCACTAGTATTTACTGTATTAGTGTCACTGGTTCCCACAAAGTGTCAATTAGTGTCTGATTGTTCGCCGCAATATCGCAGTCTTACTATAAGTCGCTGATTGCCGCCATTACTAAAATTAAAAAAAAAAAAAAAAGGAAAAATTCCAGTATCTATCTCATAGTTTGTAGACACTATAACGTTTGTGCAAACCAATCAATATACACTTATTGGGGTTTTTTTTTTTTTTTTTAATATATGTAGCAGAATACATATTGGTATAAATTTATAAAGAAATTAGATTTTTTTTTTTTTATTAGAGGGGGTCCCCCATTTACAATGTCAGTGAGACCTTCATCTAAGACAGTGATGGCGAACCTTGGCACCCCAGATGTTTTTGAACTACCTTTCCCATGATGCTCAACTACACTGCAGAATGCATGAGCATCATGGGAAATGTAGTTCCAAAACATCTGGGGTGCCAAGGTTCGCCATCACTGATCTGGGATAACGGTCTGCCATAGATGAAGGGAATCTCCAGCCGCTTTGTTAACAAACAGAATGAAGAGGCCGGGAACTGTCATTTCTCCTTCATTCCAAACCCACTTCATTCTTTGTAGATGTCGGTGTTGCTGTAGTAGGTTGTATACATTGTACAGATGTGCCACTTCACAGGCAGGAAATCCCCTCCGGCGTGGTATGTAAAGCTGTATTAAACCAAAAGCAAACATTTATTTTATTGCAGTTTACCAATTCTTAGATGGGACGGCTGCATTCATTTTCTTTTTTTGGCTTTCTTTCTTAACTACTTCAATACCGGCCACTTTCACCCCCTTCCTGCCCAGGCCGATTTTCAGCTTTCAGCGCTGTCGCACTTTGAGTGAGAATTTCGCAGTCATGCTACACTGTACCCATATTACTTTTTTTTTATAATTTTCTTCACACAAATAGAGCTTTCTATTGGTGGTATTGAATCACTGCCAGGTTTTTATTTTTTTGCAAAAAAACAAAAATGAAAAAAGACCAAAAATTTTGAAAAAAAAAGTTTTTCTTCGTTTCTCTCAAAAAAGTTTGTACATAAGTATTTTTTCTCCTTCACTGATGGGCACTGATGAGGAGGCCCTAATATGCAGAACTGATGGGCACTGATAGGTGGCACTGATGGGCATAACTGATAAGCATATATTGGCACAGACTGGTGTCACTGAATGGCACAGACTGGTGTCACTGATGGGCATTGATAGGTGTCACTGATGGGCACAGACTGGTGTCACTGATAGGCATCACTGATAGGCACAGACTGGTGTCACTGATGGGCATTGATAGGTGTCACTGATGGGCACAGACTGGTGTCACTGATAGGCACAGACTGGTGTCACTGATGGGCACTGATAGGTGTCACTGATGAGCATTGATAGGTGTCACTGATGGGCACAGACTGGTGTCACTGATGGGGCACAGACTGGTGTCACTGATGGGCATTGATAGGTGTCACTGATGGGGCACAGACTGGTGTCACTGATGGGGCACAGACTGGTGTCACTGATGGAGCACAGACTGGCATCACTGATGGGCACAGACTGGTGTCAGGAAAATAAAAGGAAAATAAATAAGAAAAATGAGAGACAGGTGAGAGACGGAGTGGTATTGAGTGGGTGCCGGACGGAGCGGTATCACCCGGGTATCACTTACGGCAATTGGGTGAGAGATACCGATCTGCAAGCAGATCTGCTAATGTGGAATTGCTTATATCTTTAATTTGTACATATGTGAGTGGCATATTCAATAAAATTTTTAGACGGAATTATGCCCTGTGACATCATTTTACCCTTACATGAGCATCACCACCTAATGGTTAGAGGAGGAGAAGACTAGTCTCGGACCCTGACATAGGATGTACAAAATATCGGCCCATATCAGCCAATACCGATACGTTGTGACCAATATATTGGTATCGGCCCTGAAAAAAAACATATCACCGGCGACACTCAACTGAATCTGCTCTACTAAAACCCACAAACGACTTACTAACAGCTAAAACCAATGGTAAGTACTCTGTACTCTTACTCTTGGGCCTCACCACTGCCTATGAAACACCACCTCCTCCTCCTCAAAAACTCGATTTGCTTGGTCTCCGTGGCTGCGCTCTACGTTGGTTCGAATCTTACCTATCTCACCGCACCTTCAGTGTCACAACTCTACTTCCTCCTCTCCTACTTCTCTTACCGTTGGGGGTCCCCCAAGGTTCTGTCCTTGGACCTCTCCTTTTCTCAATCTACACCTCCTCCCTGGGTCAGCTGATGGCCTCCCATGGCTTCCAATATATTTCTATGCTGATGACACCCAAATCTATCTTTCTACCCCTCTGCTCACCCCATCAGTTTCCTCATACATCACTAATTTACTAACAGACATATCAGTCTGGATGTCATACCACTTCCTCAAACTCAATCTATCCAAAACCAAGCTCATAATAATTCTCTGATTTCTCTGTCAAGATCAATGGCACAACTATCAGCACATCCCCCCATGCCAGGGTGCAAGGTGTAGTCCTGGACTCTGAACTGTCCTTTCAGGCCCACATCCAATCCCTGTCCATGCAGCCTCAACCTCCGCAACATCTCCAGAATACGTCCCTTTTTGACCATTGACACTATCAAGCTTCTAATTCTTTCACCTCGACTACTGAAACTCCATCCCATTGGCTTACCTTTGCCTAGAGCCCTAGACTATCCCCCCCTTCAGTCCATAATGAATGCTGCTGCAAGACTCTTCCACCTTACCAACAATTCAGTGTCCTTCATCCCTCTCTGCCAATCCCTCCACTGGCTTCCACTCACCCAACAAATTAAATTCAAAGTACTGACAAGCCACCCACAACTCGGCCCCCCGATACATCACTAGCATAGTCTCAAAAAATCAACCAAATCATTCTTTCAGTCCTCCCAAGACCTCCTGCTCTCTAGATCCTTATCACCAGGGGAGGACTGGGCCAGGGGGCAGGGGGGCAATTGCCCCCTGGGCCGCTCTGATAACTCATAAAAAGGCAGCACCGCTTCTGCCACAGACATGCGTAAAGAATTCCTGGTGAAGAGAAGTAAAAAGTCCCCATCACTGACCTACTGAGTGTGGGTTGAAGACAAGGACAGAGTGCAGCCCCCCACCCAGCATTGATGGTGTAAACTGTGTCTGAGCAGAGGCCGGTTCTATGCCCCACTGGAGACTCTCCTTCCCCGGCCAGCCCCGACCGAGCTGTCCCAGCTCCCCCCAAACTCTCCCTGCTGGCCAGGTTGGGAAGCCGGATTCAGCCGGAGAGTAGAGAGTACCTGGAGCAGGGCTTCAGCCTGGAATGGGGGTCAGGAGGACGGGAAGAGGGAGAGTGGGAGGGGGGCCGAGTCGCTGCACCATGGGCCTCCGGTTTGTACTTGCCCCCTGGGCCAAAAGTTGCCAGTCTGCCACTGCTTGTCACCTCCTCCTATGCTCACCTCCAGGATTTCTCCAGAGCTTCTCCCATCCTTTGGAACTAACTGCCCCCCATCTGTCAGACTGTTTCCTAATCTATCCATCCTTAGACGACCCCAGAAAACCAATTCCTTTTAAAGAGGTTGTAAACCTCCCCCAAAAAAAAAAAAATGAAAACCTGAAAGACAAAGGCATAATGAGCTAGTATGCATCCCAAACTAGCTCATTATAATATACTTACCTTAAAACGAAGCCCCCGCAGCGCCGCCCACTCACTGCTCACACGGCGTCCATGTATACCCCGTCTTCCTTCTGGGTTCGCGTCCTCCGGACATCTGATTGGCCAGAACCTCAATGACGTCACTCCCATTCATGCGCACGGAAACCACCGTTTACAGCACAGGGCTCTGAAGGAACGGCACGGGCGGCCGTTCCTTCAGAGCGCATGCGCCAGTGATGTCACCGGCTGCATGCAAAGTAAATATCTCCTAAATGGTGCAAGTTTAGGAGATATTTACACTACCTATAGGTAAGCCTTATCCTAGCTTTACCTATAGGTACAAGTTACAGAGGGAGCTTTACTTCCTCTTTAACCATTTTCCGCGAATTGACGTACCTGTATCTGTACGTCGGCTCGGAGAAGTGGTTGTACTGGGATGATGCTTGCAGCTGCAGGCATCACCCCAGTACCGTTCTTTAGTGCCGGCGTTCGGCTTTCAGAAGATAACAGCCGATGTGGCTCGGGAGTCGCTCAGTGATCAGGAGGGGAAACCCCCCCCCCCCCTCCCACCACCTTCCGAGGCTCTGCCCGGGTCTCCCGGTGGGTCTCGCCGGCTGGTTGGAGTCCTGAACAAAGCCGGATTTGGCTTTAATTGTGTCTCCGATGTATTAACCCAGGAAACAGGGTCATGACGCCACTTCCGTATTACTCGGCGGCTAACGACGCCAAAATTGAAAAAAGTATTCAAAAATTCTGATTTCGGCATTTTGAATACTTTGAAGTGCAGTGGAGGGGTTTGGGGTCTTTTAGACTCCCCGATCCCTCCATAAAGAGTATCTGTCACTGCCTATTACTGTCACAATGGATGTTTACATTTCTTCTGACAGCAATAAAAGTGATCATATATATATATATATATATATATATATATATATATATATATATATATTTTAAAGTGCTTAAAATAAAAAATTAAATAAAATAAAAATAATTTTCAAAGCGCCCCCGTCGCCGTGAGCCCGCGCACAAAAGAAAATGCATACGTAAGTTGCACCTGAAAATAAGAACGGTATTCAAACCACATGTGAGCTATCGCCGCGATTGCCAGAGGGAGAGCAATAATTAAAAAAAAAAGACCTCCTCTGTAACTCTAAACTGGTAACTGTTAAACATTTTTAAAGCATCGCCTATGAAGATTTTTAAATACTGTAGTTTGTCCCCATTCCACTCCAAACCATAACATGTTAGTTATCTATTTGCTCGGCATATCATCATATTTCACAATATAGAATAATAAATAGGAAAAAAATATGTTTATAAAGTGCCCTTGTCGGTGTGAGCTTGCGCATGAAAGAAAACGCATACGTAAGTCGCACCTGCAAATGTGAACGGCGTTCAAACCACCCATGTGAGGTATTGCCGCGATCGCCAGAGTGAGAGCAATGATTCTAAAAAAAGACCTATGCTGTAAATATAAATGGGTAACCGTTAAAAATTCTAAAACGTCGCCTATTGAGATTTTTAAGTACCGTAGTTTGTCTCCATTCAACTC
Source organism: Pelophylax lessonae (assembly GCF_965119305.1). Taxonomy (NCBI): domain Eukaryota; kingdom Metazoa; phylum Chordata; class Amphibia; order Anura; family Ranidae; genus Pelophylax; species Pelophylax lessonae. Next base: position 36,709,890 of record NC_138776.1, on the reverse strand, counting down.
CAAACCATAACATGTTGGCTATCTATTTACTCGGTGTGACATCATCTTTCACAATATACAAAAGATTGGGCTAACTTTACTGCTTGATTTTTTTTTTTTTATAAATGCAGTGAAATGTACGTATATATCTTTTTAAAAATTGTGTTTAAAAAGACTGCTGCGCAAATACCGCGTGCCAAAAAATATTGCAACGACCGCCATTTTATTCTCAAGAGTCTTTGCTAAAAAAAAAATATATATATATAATGTTTGGGGGTTCTAAGTAATTTTTTAGCTAAAAATACTGATTTTAACTTATAAACAACAAATGTCAGAAATAGGCTTGAAGTGGTTGTAAACCCACATTAAAGACTTTTGCCTATAGGTAAGCCTATATCAAGGCTTACCTATAGGTGCTATAAATATCTCCTAAACATGTACCGTTTAGGAGATATTTACAGTGCATGCAGCTGATGACGTCATCGGCGCATGCGTTCTGAAGGAACGGCCGCCCGTGCCGTTCCTTCAGAGCCCTGTGCTGTCAAAGGCGGCTCCCGCGTGCATGTGCGGGAGTGATGTAATCGCGCCTCCGGCCAATCAGATGGGACGTGAACCAGGAAGCAGGACGGCCGAACATGTCGCCGTCCTGTCGCAGAGCGGCCGGCAGTGCGGGGGCTTCGTTTTAAGGTAAGTACTTCATAATGAGCTAGTTTGCAATGCATACTAGCTCATTATGCCTTTGTCTTTACAGGTTTTTTTTTTTTCTCATTTTTTTAAGAGGGTTTACTTCCCCTTTAAGTGGTTAAAGAAGCCTATCCGGCTACTAACTAATACACTGTTTCACTTTCTCCCTCAGCTCATCCCCCACAGCTATTACCTATTGTATCAACTGACCCTCCATTTTAGATTGTAAGCTCTAACGAGCAGGGCCCTCTGATTCCTCCTGTACCAAATTGTATTGTAACTGTAATGTCTGCCTTTATTTTTTAACCACTTTACCTCCAGTCACATTGCTGCTACTGCAGCAATGTGGTTCATTATCGTCCAGCGACGTAGACCTACGTCGCTGGACTCCGCCCCTTGTGGGCGGCGCGTGCGCGCCGCCGGAGGCTCGCTCCCGCTGTGTTCAGTCACAGCAGGAGTCGGGCCAGGGTAGGAGCGGCGGCGATTGCCGCCGCTCTTCCCCGATCGTCGGGGAATCTAGTTTGGAGATCCGCCCGCTTGTGTTAACAGAGCGGGCGGATCTCCTAAGTGACAGGCAGGGTCAGATTGCAGGGTTCAGCATAGTTGAACATGCGATCTGTCCTTCTGTCACTCAGTCACCTCCCCCCACACACGTTAGTAAGGACCAGGCATACATTAACCCCTCCCTCTCCAATAAAATTAACCCCTTCCCTGCCAGTGTAATTTTTACAGTAACAGTGCATATATATAGCACTGATTACTGTAGTAATGTCACTGGTACCCCCAAAAGTGTCAAAAATGTCAGTCAAGGGTCCGATCTGTCCGCCGCAATGTCGCAGTCCCGCAAAATAAAATTGCAGATCGCCGCCATTACGCGTTAAAAAAAAAAAACACCAAAAATGACAGAAATCTTTCCCTTAGTTAGTAAACGCAATAACTTTTGCGCAAACCAATCAAAATACGCTTATTGTGATTTTTTTTTACCAAACATAGGTAGCAGAAAACAAATTGGCCAAAAATGTAAAAAAATTTTGATTTTTACATTTTTTGGGGGGGGGAATTCCATATAAAAAAATGTGAAAAATATTGTTATTTTTTCAAAATAAACGCTATTTTTTTGTTTATAGCGCAAAAAGTAAAAATCGCACAGGTGATCAAATACCACCAAAAGAAAGCTCTGTTTGTGGGGAAAAAAGGACATAAATTTTGTTTGGGTACAGCATTGCACGACCGCGCAATTGTCAGTTAAAGTCGCACAATGCAGAATCGCAAAAAGTGGCCTGGACGTAAGACAGCAAAATCCTCCGGTGGTAAAGTGGTTAAGGTAAGTACTTCATAATGAGCCAGTGTGCGATGCATACTAGCTCATTATGCCTTTGTCTTTACAGGTTTTTTTTTCTCATTTTTTTTAGGAGGGTTTTCTTCCCCTTTAAGTGGTTAAAGAAGCCTATCCGGCTACTAACTAATACACTGTTTCACTTTCTCCCTCAGCTCATCCCCCACAGCTATTACCTTTTGTATCAATTGACCCTCCCTCTTAGATTGTAAGCTCTAACGAGCAAGGCCCTCTGATTCCTCCTGTACCAAATTGTATTGTAACTGTACAGTAAAACCTTGGTTTGAGAGTAACTTGGTTTAAGAGCGCTTTGCAAGACAAGCAAAATTTTCAAATAAATTTTGACTTGATATACAAGCGATGATTAGATATACAAGTAGCCTCAAGTCACAGCTAAGTATAAAAGAGAAGAGAGGCGCCTCTAAGTGTAGCAATATGGTTAAATTTAATGAAGGTACAACATTTAGCAACTCACATGGTTGATGATTGGAACAGGCACATCTAAGTATGCAGGCATCCAGGTTAAAGCTGTCCACATAGACCATCCTCCGCACCGACATCTACGTCATCCCTTCCATGCTGCCCCTCGCTTTCAGATCGCTTTACTGCAGGGTGCTTTTCCCGGTCAGGATTACAGACTGGCAGCCGGCGGTGCAGAAGATAGTCTATGTGGACAGCTTTACCCCGGATGCCTGCATACTTAGATGTGCCTGTTTTATTCATCAACCATGTGAGTTGCTAAATGTTGAACCTTCTTTAAATGGAACCATATTGCTACACTTAGAGGCGCCTCTCTTCTCTTTGATACTCTGTAGCTCCTGCTGGATTTTGCTTCTAATCCCCTTGTGGAAGCGGCTATTTGTGGATGGACATTTTATGGTTACACAACCTATCGCAATGCTATAATCTTTTTATATGGACTATAAACTGAAGGACTTATGAATAAATGTTTGTGGAACGAATCATCTGAGTTTCCATTATTTCTTATGGGGAAATTTGCTTTGATATAAGAGTGCTTTGGATTACAAGCATGTTTCCGGAACGAATTATGCTCGCAATCCAAGGTTGTACTGTACTATCTGCCTTTATTTTTTAAAGCGCTTCGCAAACTGTTGGCGTTATATAAATTCTGTATAATAATAAAATAAATAAAAAACATCAAAATAAAGCTCTATTTGTGTAAAAAAAACAAAAACATTTTGATATGTGCAGAGATGTTGGTGGTTAGACTCTTGTCTATGCCACATCCCTTGTATTTTAGGCTACGTTCCCATGTGGGCGTAGCGGATCATGGGCAGAATCACCGCGATTCTGCCAGTGATCCGGAATCATTGTAAATTGCGGGACACCTGTGCGATGCCCGTAATTTGCAATGGCACCCCAATTTTGCCGCGATTTCCGCCTACCGAATCGCTGTAACATTGCGCAAACAGAATCGCGGGACGCATGACGCCCAAAAGAAGTTCTTGTACCTTTTTTGGGCGTCATGCGTCCCGCGATTCTGTTTGCGCGATGTTACCGCGATTCGGCAGGCGGAAATCGCGGCAAAACATCGCACAGCGTTTGGGAGGCCATTGCAAATCGCGTGCATCGCACAGGCATCCCGCGATTTTAAATGATTTCCGGATTGCGGACAGAATCGCGGTGATTCTGCCTGTGATCCGCTACGCCCACATGTGATCGTAGCCTTATAAAGCAGCCTTTCTCAACCTTTTCAACACAGAGGAACCCTTGAAATAAATTTCTGGTCTCGGGGGAACCTCTGCTAAAAATGAAAAATCTACAACTCATGACACATTAGTGTGATGGTCAGTGGGAAGAATGCTCCTTAAACTTGATACACAATATACAATTCCCTTTACATTTTTTCCTTTAGATTTACCAAAACCATAGAATATGAGGTCAAATCTAAACACTTTCAGTTCATATGCAATGAGGCAGACCCTTGCACTATATAGTTGAAGGTAAAGCCTTATACACACGATCAGATTATCGAACGATCTTTTGCCTGTTTTTTGTTGCATGCTGGTCTCATATGGAAAGTGAAGAGGTTATTTTCATACCCCGTACGACAGAATTCAACTTCAGAAGTGATGTAACGTGTTGAATTGTTTTGTATGTGTTCTTTCCTTTCTGAGCATGCCTAGTCTTGCTCTTATGACTTTTTTCGGACAAAAACTCTACTAATTAAATGGAAATCAGATGTTGTGTTCACATACAATAAAAATTTCATAGCCTGCACATCCAGTTTTTGTCGTCAGAAAATTTGTAATCGGGTGTCGAAAGCACTATACTAACAATCCGAAAATCAGCAGATCGTTCGTCGGACGAAATTTTACTTCCGATTTTCGTATCGTGTGTACGGGCCTTAAAGCGGAGTTCCACCCTAAAAATAAACTTTGCACCGTCCGCTAGCTTTAAAAAAACCTTAAAAAGAATTGGAAAGTTACATTTTTTTTTTTTTTGTTTCACTTTCCTTGTTTTTATAGAAAATATACTTACCTTCCTTCCTCTTCCTCCCTCTGCGGCCCACGACGTCACTTCCTGCTTGCGATGACACCTGGGAGATGAGCGCCATCGATCCCAGGAGTCAATGCGCCTGCACTGGAGTCACTCGTCACTTCTGGTGCATGCGCGTCATTCTCTGCTGAACAGCTTATGGGCATGCCCAGAAGCTGTGCAGGGATGACGCGCCTGCACCGGAAGTGACGGGCAGGGCATTCTGGGACTCCGACGTCACCAAAGAGGACACGAAGAGGGACGCTCCGGCTTCAGCTGCCCACACCTGAGATGGCAGCGCTGGACAATACATTTTCAAGGTAAGTATTTCTTCTTACAGGTAAGTGAAACCGGGGACAGTTCAGAGGCTATCGTTGCTTAAATGCACTAGCCCTGACCCGGGGGGGTATTTTTAGCTTTAATTTTTTTTTTTTTTTGCCCGGAGCTCCGCTTTAATACTAAAGGAAATCAAACAACAAAAGTTGTATAGTGTGTATCCAGCTTTACTCCTATTGTCATTGGGAAGAATTACCCCCTTATAGATAGTTATAAAGAACAATGGTGTCATTGGGAACTTATCTGAGAGGCAGAAATTGCCCATTGCTCAAGGAACCCCCAGCAACCTCAGGAGGAACCCTGGTTGAGAAACCCTGATCTAGAAGAAAGAAAATTCCCCTTGGTGTTGGGACTTTTAAGACATTGTATATTGGATCATGACAAATGAACAAAAAAAAATGATGTAAATAAGTGCCGGTTCACACTGAAGCGGCACGACTTCGGGGGCGACCTGTGAAGTCGCGTGCAGCGCGACTTTGGCGCAACTTGCACGGACTTCACAGAATGAATGTCTATGCAAGTCGCTCCAGGTCGCCCTGAAGTAGTACAGGAAACTTTTTCCAAGTCAGAGCGACTTGTGTCGCTCCTATTAGAACGGTTCCTGTACTACACTATGGACCGTGACGGACCGCGACTTGTCAGGCTGACCAAGTCGCCTGACAAGTCGTATTAGTGTGAATGGACTCTTAGTCCCCGTTCACACTAAGGCGACCTGTGAGGCGACCTGGTCGCCTCACAGGTCGCCGTAGGTCGCCTTCCATAGAGAAGCTGTGGACCCGTTCTAATAGGAGCGACACAAGTCGCTCCGACTTAGAAAAAGGGTCCGGAGCTTCTTTGGGGCGACCCGGAGGCGACCGCCATAGACTTCAATGTTATGAAGTCCGTGGCGGCCGCTCCGAGGTCGCGGCGCGCTGCTCGCACCGCGACCTCGGAGGTCGCCCCGGGGAAGTCGGATCGCGGCAATGTGAACGGGGCCTTAAACTAATGTTTATTAATCCAAATTACTTGGATTAATAAACATTCGTTTTATTTACGTTTTTTTTTTTTTTTTTCATTTGTCATGATCCAATAAACAATGCCTTAGGCCCCTTTCACACAAGTGGTGTGCCCGGCGGACTCAGTTTTGCTCAGTGGGGATCAATCCGCCAAACCCGTTGAGGTGGATGACAGCTCCGTCTCCGCTTACTTTGCAGAGACGGAGCTGTCAGATCCCAGCTCTCCTCTATGGGAGACCAGATGAAAACGGACCGCATGTCCTTTTTCATCCGATCCGATCCTCCAGACAAATGGAAAATAGGGTTTCCATCCGTCCGGATTTCACGGACAGGATCGGATCGGATAGCAGCGGAGATATCTCCGCTGACACCCGCTGCTCCATAGGGCTGCATGAAGCCTCCGATCAGGTCCACCTGAAAAACTGATAGGCAGACCGGATCGGAAAGCCCATGTGAATCGGGCCAAGAGAAAGCTCTATTTGTGAAAAAAAAAAAAAAAAACATTTTAATATGTGCAGAGATGCTGGTGGTTAGACTCTGCCAATGCCACATCCCTTGTATACTATATAAGAAAGAAAATTCCCCTTGTTGTTGGGACTTTGAAGGCATTGTATATTGGATCATGACAAAATAAAAAAATAAAAAAAATGATGTAAATAAAACTAATGTTTACTAATCCAAATTAATTGGATTAGTAAACATTTGTTTTATTTACATATTTTTTATTTTTATTTGTCATGATCCAATATACAATGCCTTCAAAGTCCCAACACCAAGGGGAATTTTCTTTCTTCTATAGCATACAAGGGATGTAGTATAGTATACAAATTAATTAATCCAATTAATTTGGATTAATAAAATTAGTTTTATTTACATCATTATTTTTTTTATTTGTCATGATCCAATATACAATGCCTTCAAAGTCCCAACACTAAGGGGAATTTTCTTTCTTCCACATTTTGACATGTGTATAGTGTTGCATGACTGCGCAATTGTTATTCAAAGTGTGACAGCGTTGAAAATTGGCCTGGGCAGGCAGGAAAGGGGGTGAAAGTGCCCAGTATTGAGGTGGCAGTTGCCTCCTACGTTCTTCTTGTAACAAAGTAACTTTTTTTGAAAGTTGTGTTCAATACTAAAAATCTGACTCCAATGTTTCCATGTGCAAAGCCTTCTGGTATTGCAGGCTGTACAGGAGGACTGTACATATATATATATATATTTTTTTTTTTTTTTATTTGTCTTGATCCAATATATAATGCCTTCAAAGTCCCAACACCAAAGGGAATTTTCTTTTTTCTATAGTATACAAGGGATGTAGTATAGTATACAAATTAATTAAGCCAATTAATTTGGATTAATAAAATTAGTTTTATTTATATCATTTTTTTATTTATTTATTTTTTTTATTTTTCATGATCCAATATACAATGCCTTAAAAGTCCCAACACCAAGGGGAAATTTCTTTCTTCTACATTTTGATATGTGTACAGTGTTGCATGACCGCGCAATTGTCATTCAAAGTGCGACAGCGCTGAAAATTTACCTGGGCAGGAAGGGGGTGAAAGTGCCCGGTATTGAGGTGAGTAATACCGCTATAACATGAGAAAACAGACCTGATGCCTGGCTTACGGTAACAAATGGCAGTTGCCTCCTACGTTCTTCTTGTAACAAAGTAATTTTTTTTGAATGTTGTGTTCAATACTAAAAATCCGACTGTAATGTTTCCATGTGCAAAGCCTTCTGGTATTGCAGACTGTACAGGAGTTTGACCCGAAGGCGGGGGTGGGGTGGGGGGGGGGGTATTATGCTGTGTGTATGAGGAATGTATGTCCAGGGCGGCAGAGGGATGGAATTACACCATGTCACTACAGGAGGGGAAGTAATGATGCAGCTTTCTGCCTTGTGTATGAGGAGGAGGAGGAGGAGGGAGGGGGGTTCCTCTCTGGCCCTATCTGATCCTTATTTCCTCCTCTTTACTTCTGTTCCTTATATGGGCAAAGAGAACTAACAAGGGTGAGGTCACCGTGAGACCGCAGCGAATGCAGCGAGACGTCACAGCGCTTTATCTCCAAAGATAACAAACAATAAAAAAAAAAAAAATGTTGAATTAAACTCACCTGGATGGAGACCAAGAGGAAAATTCAGAACAAAAATGTAAAAAGTCAATCAAATGCAAAAACTTTATTATTTTTCATTTTGGATATGGTTAACCCAGCAGGATTTTGTTTTTTTTTTTGCGATTTGCGTCGCATTCGGCTCTTTCACACAGGCGGCTGGGGGGCTTTATCGTCCATGGCTAAAGCTGTATACACACTATCCAACTTTTGTTGTCAGATTTCCTTTAGATTTACCTTTTCTATGTAGTGCAAGGGCCTGGCTGACTGCATACAAATTGGAAGTGTTTAGGTTTGACCTCATATTATATGGTTTTGGTAAGTCTGAAGGAAAAAATCTAAAGAAAGTTGTATAGTGTGTATGGCCCATAAGGGATGATTTTAAACCCCCCCCCCCCCTACAAACCATCAACTAATAGAAGGCCCCATTCACATTTTGCGTAGCGAGACTCGCAACTTTGTGTGCGCGATTTTCATGGGTTTCCACCTGTCACACGTAGGGCTGCCCATTCACTTCAATGGGCTGCCCTATACGCGTTTTGTCACCAAAAAGAAGACCCCCCCCCCCACCTCTTTTTTGGGGCGACAAGCTTAATGCAATTTTTAAAGTCACATTATCCCACGATTCTGTCGCACTGCAAAATTGCACCGTGTTTGGGGTGGCTTTTAGAATGAATGGCACCCAAATGCGCATAGTGCGTTTTGCACCAATTGCCACACGATTTGGGATTGTGGGCAGAATCGCAGCGATTCTGCCCGCGATTCAAAATCGCAAAGTGTAATGGAGCCTAGGGCCCCTTTCACACGGGCTTTCCGATCAGGTCCTGTCAGTTTTTCAGGCGGACCTGATCGGATGCTCCATGTACCTCTATGGAGCAGCGGATGTCAGCGGAGACATCTCCTCTAACACCCGCTGCTATACAATCCGATCCTGTCCGTGAAATCCGGGTGGATGAAAACCCTATTTTCCATCAGTCTGGAGGATCGGATCGGATAAGATCTGATGAGAATGGACAGGTGGTCCATTTTCATCCGATCCCCATAGAGGAGAGCGGGGATCTGATAGGTCTGTCTCTGCAAAGTAAGCGGAGACGGAGTCGTCATCCGCCTGCTCAGCAGGGATTGGTGGATCGATCCCCGCTGAGCAAAACGGAGTCCGTCGGGCGCACCACCCGTATGAAAGGGGCCTATTTCATAGTTTTTGCACGTTTGTGATGCGTTTTTGGGTGTTTTCTGGACTCATCCTGCGTGACATGCATCTTCCATGCCTTTTGTGTTCACAAAGCACTCAGGTGTGATTGCCGACTAAAATTGCTGTTATAATGAAAAAAAAATACACACAAAAAAAAAACAAAAACAGGCATTGGGGGGCAGCAGCGGCACCTCCTGAACGCCTGCCAGCCGCTTCTGTGCCGTCACATTGCTTCCTCACTGCTTGCCAATTGCCTCTGAAGCTCCATCTGAATGCAGATCGGATTTCAGAGGAGAAGTAGATTTAGACGCACATCTAATTCTAGAGTGCCACAAAGAGTCCAAAAATATGTTTTATTAGATAACCAGCAGAACGAAAGCCAACATGCTCCGGAAGTTCCGACCTCCCCCTCCATCAGGGCTTGCAGATTGTGTCATTTCAAATATGACAATGTGACTCTCCTGAATTCCCATACCAGTTTTATATTGCCCTAGGGCTCAATTCACATATAGGCGTTTCGGATCAAAGAACGAGTACAAGAACTTATTTTGGGCGTCAGGCGTCCTGGGATTCTGTTTGCGCGATTTTACTGCAATTCCTCGAGCGACAATTGCGGAAAAAATCGTGCCGCGTTTGGGGTGCCATTGCAAGTCACGGGATTTGCTCGGGCGTCCCGTGACTTGCAATGGTTCAGAATCGCGGCAATTCTGCCCACGATCCAAAACGCCTATACGTGAATGGAGCCTAAGTATTGGGACGCCTGCCTTTACATGCACATGAAAATGGCACCCCAGTCTTAGTCCGTAGGCTTCAATATTGAGTTGGCCCACCCTTTGCAGCTATAACAGCTTCAACTCTTCTGGGAAGGCTGTCCACAAGGTTTAGGAATGTGTCTATGGGAATGTTTAACTATTCTTCCAGAAGGGCATTTGTGAGGTCAGGCACTAAGGTTGGAGGAAAAGGCCTGGCTTGCAGTCATCCCAAAGGTGTTCTATCGGGTTGAGGTCAGGACTCTGTGCAGGCCAGTCAAGTTCCTCCACCCCAAACTCACTCATCCATGTCTTTATGGACCTTGCTTTGTGCACTGGTCCAAATCATTTGGTGGAGGGGGGATTATGGTGTGGGTTTTTTTTGGGCTTGACCCCTTAGTTCCAGTGACGCTCGCAGTCTCCACTCTAATTCATCCCAAAGGTGTTCTATGGGGTTAGGGTCAGGACTCTGTGCAGGCCAGTCAAGTTCCTCCACCCCAAACTTGCTCATCCATGTCTTTATCAATCTTGCTTTGTGCACTGGTGTGCGTAGTCATGTTGGAACACAAAGGGGCCATCCCCAAACTGTTCCCACAAAGTTGGGAGCATGAAATTGTCCAAAATGTCTTGGTATGCTGACGCCTTAAGAGTTCCCTTCCCTGGAACTAAGGGGCCAAGCCCAACCCCTCAAAAACAGCCCAAAACCATAATCCCCCCTCCACCAAATGATTTGGACCAGTGCACAAAGCGAGGTCCATAAAGGCAGGCGTCCCAATACTTTTGGAAATATAGTGTATATAGCCAAAAGGGAGTGGCAGTCACAAGCCTTGCAATAAAAGAGCATCATCATAAACTTTAATGTATTGACGTTTTAATGAGCTTCATCTCATCAAAATGTTGATGCATTAACGTTTATTATTATGTTCCATATTTCAAAACCCACGAGTGCTGTTCCATTGTGATGCTGGGAAGTACAGGAAGATATTTATCCACCATGAAATACCATCAGGGAGCCGTGTGATTGGCCCCAAATTTATCCTGCAGCAAAACAGAGACCCCAAAAATACAGCCAATGTCATTAAAGTGGTATTAAAGGTTCAGCTTTTTTTTTTTTTTATAACAAACTTATTATACTCACCTGCTCTGAACAGCCCAGATCCTCTTCTTCTCGGGTTCCCGTTGGCGCTCCTGACTCCTCCCCCAATAGCAAGCAGCTTGCTCCCGAGCCTTGCTCTATGCGTCCATAAGACAGAGAGCTGCAGCTTGGCCCGATCCCTGCACTCTCCTCATTGGCTCACTAGCTGTGATTGACTTTATCTCAGCCAATAAGGAGATGGAGTCCCGGGACAGCAGAGGCTCTCGTGCACATCACTGGATCTAGAGGGGGCTCAGGTGAGTATCGGGGTGACCTGGCTGTAGGGGGAGCGGCACATATAAAGTTTTTACCAGCTGAATGCAAAAAACCTTCAGCCTTTACAACCACTTCAAGAAACATCTTCTATGTGAGGAAGAACAAGCAGTCCTGCAAGTGATGGTTTGGCCCCCACAGAGCCCTGATCTCAACATCATGTAGTCTGTCTGGGATTACATGAAGAAACAGAAGGTTTTTGAGGCAGCCTATATCCACAGAATATCTGTGCTTAGTTCTCCAAGATGTTTGGAACAACCTACCTGGTAGATAAAGGAAAAAGTGACCGCACTCCACTGAGTGGTACGTTTCGGTACGGTACGCAATTTTTGCCGTTTTCATTGTCAAAAGTTGTAAATGGTACCCTAATTCCGAACCGTACCGTACCACTTTTTTGGGACCCTTTAGTTGGGGTACCAAGCACAATCGTACTGTACCAACAAGGGGGAGCTACACTCTGCAGAACGTCTATCATCGCCTATCACCACGCCTATCAAGTGACGTCTATCATTACTTTCCGGCTACACCACGCCGATCATGTAAGTGTACGGTTGGCGGTGGAAACGCAAGCCTGATCAAGGTGTACCGTTCCGAACCGTACTGAACTGTACCGAACCGTACTGAACTGTACCAAACCGAATCATACTGAACCGAACCGCACTGAACCGAACCGTACTAAACTGAACCGTACTGAACTGTACCGTACTGAACTGTACCAAACCGAATCATACTGAACTGTACCGAACTGTACTGAACTGTACTGAACCGAACCGTACTAAACTGAACCGTACTGAACTGTACCAAACCGAATCATACTGAACTGTACCGAACAGTACTGAACTGTACCGAACAGAACCGTACAGAACCGTACTGAACTGTACCAAACCAAACCGCACTGAACTGTACCGTACTGAACTGCAGAACGTTGACTGGTCTATCATCGCCTATCACCACGCCTATCAAGTGATGTCGATCACTACTTTCCGGCTACACCACGCCTATCATGTAAGCGTACGGTTGGCGGTGGAAACGCAAGCCTGATCAAGGTGTACCGTTCCTAACCGTACTGAACTGTACCAAACCGAATCATACTGAACTGAACCGAACCGTACTGAACTGAACCGAACCGTATTGAACTGTACTGAACTGTACCGAACCTAACCGAACTGTACCGAACCGTACCGCTCAGTGGAAATGAGGCATTAGTCTACCTAGAAGAATCGATGCTGTTTGAAGTCAAAGGGCGATCCCACCAAATATTGATTTGATTTGAATTTCTATTCTGTTTATTTTTTATCAATTAAAATGGAAAGTAAATACACTAACACTTCTATTTTTGAAAGAATTCTTCATTTACAGCATTTTACCACACCTGCCTAAAACTTTTCCAGAACTTTTTTTGAGCGACAGGCCTCTTGCGATTCTGTTGATGTGATTTTACCGCGATTCATTGGGCGATAATCGCAGCAAAATGGCGCCATGATCAGAGTGCCATTGGAAGTAACTGGAATCGCAAGCGCGTCCTGCAATTTGCGGTAATTCAGGATCACAGGCAGAATCGTGGCGATTCCCGCCCGCCATTCGGGACGCCTAGATTCTCCCTCCAGAGACTGCAACCTAATATAGATAGATAGTGAGAGAGAGGGGCGTCTAGAGCACAGAGACCGCTCAGCTCCCTTGGAGAGGTTGAAAGGTTGTTACACACCTTTGTCTTGCAGTAACGTGCTTTACCGCAGCACAAGATAACGACGCACAAACTGCAGTGCTATTTAACCGCTTGCTGAACTGTGTTTACTATGCTTCAGTGTGTGAATGAACAGGGAGCCTCAGAGTGCTTCCTGTTCATTTATCGGTGCAGCTGAGGCTGTAGAGAAAGGGACTGATAAATCTATGTCCTCAGTCACTTTCAGCAGGGGGAGGGCCCTGTCAGGTAGGCTATATGGGGCCCTGTGATTGCTAACAGCAGTCCTGCCAGGGGCAGTGCCGGGACAAGGTCCTCCAGCGCCCAGGGCAAGGATGCCAAAGTGCGCACCCCCTTTCCTTAGGTTTAGGGTCAAGGTGCCCCCCCCATCCCTGCAATAAACCATTGCGCCCAGGGCAACCGTCCCTCCTGCCTACCCCTTGTCCCAGCTCTGGCCAGGGGGACCCCATTCTCTGGGAGATCTGCCAAAACATACCAACTAAGTACTAGGTGGGGCTCCCTCAAAGGGAGACCCCATGGGGAGGGGGGGGGGGTATCTGACCAGAAGACCACATGCCATCCCCCCAAGACTTTCAGACCCAAGGACCTACACTCTACTAAGTGAAAAGTGTGCGAAAAGTGCAGTGACAAACACACATTAGTAAAGGGGAAGTGGATAATGCTTCTATCGTAGTGAAATACTTAGACCAGGAGTAGAAAATTCCCCTGATCCCAGCCGAAAGGCCCGACCCCAGAGACAAGTGTGAAAAAAGTATGTATATGGTGCAATGGCCATAGTGCCTAAAACCCAAGGAGAGCTCCCCCTCCATGAGAAATATGGAACCCCTGGACTGCCATCCCAGGGGCACAAACACCACCGGCTTCTCTCAGAAGGGGTTAATACTGTGCTACCAGGTGATCAATAGCTGAGCAGAGACACATTTCCCAATCAGAGACAGTCACCCAGAGAAAGATGCAGAGACAGTCATAAAAATAATCATTCACAATCAGACACGTACAGAGACAGTCATACAGAAAGAGACAAATACAGAAAGAGACATGCACAGAGACAGTCACACAGAGAAGGAGATGACCAAGAGACAGCTATACAGAAAGAAATGGCACAGACAATCATCCAGAGACATGTGCAGAGACAGTCATACAGAAAGAGACATGCACAGAGACAGCCATCTGGAAACAACCTTACAGAAAGATACAGTTATCTAGAGACAGTCATACAGAAATAGACATGTGCAGAGACAGTCATAAAGAAATAGACATGTGCAGAGACAATCATACAGAAATAGACATGTGCAGAGACAGTCATAAAGAAATAGACATGTGCAGAGACAATCATACAGAAAGAGACCTGTGCAGAGACAGTCATACAGAACAGGAGACGATCAGGAGATAGTTATACAGAAAGAAATAGCACAGACAATCTTCGAGAGACAGTCATATAGAAAGAGACATACACAGAGACAGTCATACAGAAAGAGACATATACAAAGGGAGTCATACAGATAGAGACATGCACAGCCATACAGAAAGTGACATGCACAGAGACAATCATACATAAAGAGACATGCACAGGGACAGCCATACAGACACAATCATACAGAAAGAGACATGCACAGGGACAATCATAAAGAAAGAGACATGCACGGGGACAATCATACAGAAAGAGACATGCACAGGGACAATCATAAAGAAAGAGACATGCACAGGGACAATCATAAAGAAAGAAACATGCACAGAGACAGTCATACAGAAAGAGACATATACAAAAGGGAGTCATACAAACAGAGACATGCACAGGGACATTCATAAAGAAAGAGACATGCACAGGGACAGCCATACAGAGACAGTCATACAGAAAGAGACATGCACAGGGACAATCATAAAGAAAGAGACATGCACAGAGACAATCATACAGAAAGAGACATGCACAGGGACAGCCATACAGAGACAGTCATACAGAAAGAGACATGCACAGGGACAATCATACAGAAAGAGACATGCACAGAGACAATCATACAGAAAGAGACATGCACAGGGACAATCATAAAGAAAGAGACATGCACAGGGACAATCATAAAGAAAGAGACATGCACAGGGACAGCCAATACAGAAACAATCATAAAAAAGAGACATGCACAGAGACAATCATACAGAAAGAGACATGCACAGGGACAATCATAAAGAAAGAGACATGCACAGGGACAATAATAAAGAAAGAAACATGCACAGAGACAGTCATACAGAAAGATACATATACAAAAGGGAGTCATACAGACAGAGACATGCACAGGGACAATCATAAAGAAAGAGACATGCACAGGGACAGCCATACAGACACAATCATACAGAAAGAGACATGCACAGGGACAATCATAAAGAAAGAGACATGCACGGGGACAATCATACAGAAAGAGACATGCACAGGGACAATCATAAAGAAAGAGACATGCACAGGGACAATCATAAAGAAAGAAACATGCACAGAGACAGTCATACAGAAAGAGACATATACAAAAGGGAGTCATACAAACAGAGACATGCACAGGGACATTCATAAAGAAAGAGACATGCACAGGGACAGCCATACAGAGACAGTCATACAGAAAGAGACATGCACAGGGACAATCATAAAGAAAGAGACATGCACAGAGACAATCATACAGAAAGAGACATGCACAGGGACAGCCATACAGAGACAGTCATACAGAAAGAGACATGCACAGGGACAATCATACAGAAAGAGACATGCACAGAGACAATCATACAGAAAGAGACATGCACAGGGACAATCATAAAGAAAGAGACATGCACAGGGACAATCATAAAGAAAGAGACATGCACAGGGACAGCCAATACAGAAACAATCATAAAAAAGAGACATGCACAGAGACAATCATACAGAAAGAGACATGCACAGGGACAATCATAAAGAAAGAGACATGCACAGGGACAGCCAATACAGAAACAATCATAAAAAAGAGACATGCACAGAGACAATCATACAGAAAGAGACATGCACAGGGACAATCATAAAGAAAGAGACATGCACAGGGACAATAATAAAGAAAGAAACATGCACAGAGACAGTCATACAGAAAGATACATATACAAAAGGGAGTCATACAGACAGAGACATGCACAGGGACAATCATAAAGAAAGAGACATGCACAGGGACAGCCATACAGAGACAGTCATACAGAAAGAGACATGCACAGGGACAATCATAAAGTAAGAGACATGCATAGGGACAATCATAAAGAAAGAGACATGCACAGGGTCAGCCATACAGAGACAGTCATACAGAAAGAGACATGCACAGGGACAATCATAAAGAAAGAGACATGCACAGGGACAATCATAAAGAAAGAGACATGCACAGGGACAATCATAAAGAAAGAGACATGCACAGGGACAATCATAAAGAAAGAGACATGCACAGGGACAATCATAAAGAAAGAGACATGCACAGGGACAGCCAATACAGAAACAATCATACAGAAAGAGACATGCACAGGGACAATAATAAAGAAAGAAACATATACAAAAGGGAGTCATACAGACAGAGACATGCACAGGGACAGCCAATACAGAAACAATCATACAAAAAGAGACATGCACAGAGACAATCATACAGAAAGAGACATGCACAGTTAGACAGTCAGAGACAGGCATGCAGAAACACACCACACACACAACCATGCATAAAGAGACATGCAGAGTCAGAGCCTATTATCAGCCATACAGGAAGAGACATGTAGAGTCAGAGACCTCCCTGCACACCTAGCATGTGAGCACAGTGCATGCCAATAGTGTGACACAGCCAGCAGTCATGGTGTGGCCCCGCCCCCTCCACACCCCCTGGGCAGTCTCAGGCAGTCTCTGGCAGTCTCTGGCTCTCAGGGTGCAGTCAGTCTCTGCTATTCAGAGGTAAGAGGCATTGTCTGTGTGCTGTGCTGTGCTGGGGGTGGGGGGTCTCCAGGCTGGGCTGGGTGCTGTCTCATCCCTGGTTGGATCTAAATACTCTGATGTCTCTTTTATTTCTGTACAATGCTAGAAATCTTTTCTTCACAGCTGTCTCTTTTGTATCTTTTTGTAACCCATCGGGTCCTGATCTTTTATATTATTATTGTCTCTTTGTGGAAAACAATGTCATTATAGAGTGCTGTCTCATCTGGGGGTGTCTCTTTTGCATGGTTGTCCCTTTTTGTGATTGTAATTTAGGGGGGTCTCATAGAATAACATGGAGTGAACTTACTGTGGAGGGAGAGCTGGGAACAAGAATACTGTACAATGCAACATTGAATCCAAATATTTATAAATACCATGTAACATTTCACCAAAATATTATTATACAAAGAAAAACTTATTAAATATTAAATGTTACATTTTAGCCTTTTTATCACTTTGTATCCCCAGATCTTCCTGTAAATAGACTGTCTCTTCCTGTATCTGGGGCTGTCTCTTAGCCTGAGCTCTCTTTCATTGTACACCAGTCCTAACATTTCTATACCTAGCTGTCTCTTTTGATGCCCCCCTCTTCTGGGTGTCTCCTTCATTTGGATTGCCTCTGATTTTTATTTGAGCAGAATCTTGTTCAGAGATGTCTCATTGTAACGGTCTCTTTTCTTTGTTGGGATGTCTCTTTTTCTGCTTTGCATTTATTAATGTAGCCGGGCTGTGGAATAAAATTAGGGGGGGGGGGTCATGTCTCTTTTCTACCTAAAAAAATTACTGTCTGTTCATACGCGGGAGTGCAGAGCGGTCTCTTTTCTAATGTACACCTTGTGGTGGGCTGTCTCTTTCCACTGTGGATGGTCTTTGTGCCTTATACAGGGCTGTCTCTTTCCTCTAGGAATGATCTCTGTACAGTACAGGGCGGTCTCTTTCCTCTAGGAATGATCTCTGTACAGTACAGGGATGTCTCTTTCCTCTAGGAATGATCTCTGTACAGTACAGGGATGTCTCTTTCCTCTAGGAATGATCTCTTTACAGTACAGGGATGTCTCTTTCCTCTAGGAATGATCTCTGTACAGCACAGGGATGTCTCTTTCCTCTAGGAATGATCTCTGTACAGCACAGAGCTGTCTCTTTCCTCTAGGAATGATCTCTGTACAGCACAGAGCTGTCTCTTTCCTCTAGGAATGATCTCTGTACAGCACAGGGCTGTCTCTTTCCTCTAGGAATGATCTCTGTACAGCAAAGGGCTGTCTCTTCCCTCTAGGAATGATCTCTGTACAGTACAGGGCTGTCTCTTTACTCTAGGAAGGATCTCTGTACAGTACAAGGATGTCTCTTTCCTCTAGGAAGGATCTCTGTACAGTACAGGGCTGTCTCTTTCCTACAGGAATGATCTCTGTACAGTACAGGGCGGTCTCTTTCCTCTAGGAATGATCTCTGTACAGTACAGTACAGGACTGTCTCTTTCCCCTAGGAATGATCTCTGTACAGTACAGGGCTGTCTCTTTCCCCTAGGAATGATCTCTGTACAGTACAGGGCTGTCTCTTTCCTCTTGGAATGATCTCTGTACAGTACAGGGCTGTCTCTTTCCTCTAGAAATGATCTCTGTACAGGGCTGTCTCTTTCCTCTAGGAATTATCTCTGTACAGTACAGGACTGTCTCTTTCCCCTAGGAATGATGTCTGTACAGTACAGGGCTGTCTCTTTCCTCTTGGAATGATCTCTATACAGTACAGGGCTGTCTCTTTCCTCTAGAAATGATCTCTGTACAGGGCTGTCTCTTTCCTCTAGGAATTATCTCTGTACAGTACAGGGCTGTCTCTTTCCCCTATGAATGATCTCTGTAAAGTACAGGGCTGTCTCTTCCCCTATGAGTTGTCTCTTTGTGCTATACAGGGCTGTCTCTTTTATCCCACTAACTTAGGACATATTGCTTTTTAAACATACAGAGGTCTCTTTTTGTTAATGTTGGCTGGGACTGTCTCTTGAACTCTGGAATGAAGTATGTAAAGCTGTCTCTGTGCCTGCTGTTCATGATCTGTGTGCAGGAATGTCTCTTTCCTTGTTCATACCTATTACAGCATTAATGATGTCTCTTGTCTTGTAACATATGTTGGGCTGTCTCTTTCCTGGTTATAGCCTATGGAGTGGTCTCTTCCAAGTCCTATTGAGCTAGCAGTGCTTCATTCTACAGTACAGTACCCGGGACGTATGTTAGGCTGCCTTTTTTTTCCCCCCTTGTACAGTACGCTGGCTGTCTCTTTTTATTTTTCTTTTGTACAGTAAGCAGGGCTGTCTCTTTTCCCCTGTATGGTAAAAGGTCTCTCTTCCCCGCTATAGTGTACAGAAATGTATTTTCTGCTGGTACAGTGCATTGGGCTGTCACTTCCCCTAAAACAAAATGCAAAGCTGTCTCTTTTGTCCTTCTGTTTAATATTAATTATACAGGGTTTATATAGCGCCAACAGTTTGCGCAGCGCGCCACAATGTGAATATACCATAGGCTGTCTCTTCTCCTCCTGTACTCCATTCTTCGGATGTCTCTCCAGTCACCCTCCCCCTCTCTGCACTCCATGCCTGGGCTGTCTCTTCCCCCCCCCTTGCACTCCATGCCTTGGCTGTCTCTTCCCCCCCCCCTTGCACTCCATGCCTTGGCTGTCTCTTCCCCCCCTGCACTCCATGCCTGGGCTGTCCCCCCCCCCCTGCACTCCATGCCTGGGCTGTCCCCCCCCCCCCCCCTGCACTCCATGCCTGGGCTGTCTCTTTCCCCCCCTGCACTCCATGCCTGGGCTGTCTCTTTCCCCCCCTGCACTCCATGCATGGGCTGTCTCTTCCCCCCTGCACTCTATGCCTGAGCTGTCTCTTCCCCCCTGCAGTCAGTGCCTGCTGGGCTGTCTCTTCCCCCCCCCCCGCACTCCATGCCTGGGCTGTCTCTTCCCCCCCTGCACTCCATACCTGGGCTGTCTCTTCCCCCCCCTGCACTCCATACCTGGGCTGTCTCTTCCCCCCCCTGCACTCCATTCCTGGGCTGTCTCTCCCCCCCCCTGCACTCCATTCCTGGGCTGTCCCCCCCCCCACCTTGCACTCCATGCCTGGGCTGTCTCTTCCCCCCCCCTGCACTCCATGCCTGGGCTGTCTCTTTCCCCCTTACACTCCATGCCTGGGCTGTCTCTTCCCCCCCCCCTGTACTCCATGCCTGGGCTGTCTCTTCCCCCCCTGCACTCCATGCCTGGGCCTTCTCTTCTCCCCCCCCCCCCTTGCACTCCATGCCTGGGCTGTCTCTTCCTCCCCCTGCACTCTATGCCCGGGCTGTCTCTTCCTCCCCCTGCACTCTATGCCCGGGCTGTCTCTTCCTCCCCCCTGCACTCTATGCCCGGGCTGTCTCTTCCTCCCCCCTGCACTCTATGCCCGGGCTGTCTCTTCCTCCCCCCTGCACTCTATGCCCGGGCTGTCTCTTCCTCCCCCCTGCACTCTATGCCCGGGCTGTCTCTTTCCCCCCCTGCACTCTATGCCCGGGCTGTCTCTTTCCCCCCTGCACTCTATGCCCGGGCTGTCTCTTCCTCCCCCCTGCACTCTATGCCCGGGCTGTCTCTTCCTCCCCCCTGCACTCTATGCCCGGGCTGTCTCTTTTCCCCCCCGCACTCTATGCCCGGGCTGTCTCTTCCCCCCCCCCCTGCACTCTATGCCCTGGCTGTCTCTTCCCCCCCCCTGCACTCCATGCCTGGGCCTTCTCTTCTCCCCCCCCTTGCACTCCATGCCTGGGCCTTCTCTTCTCCCCCCCCTTGCACTCCATGCCTGGGCTGTCTCTTTCCCCCCCTTGCACTCTATTCCTGGGCTGTCTCTTCCTCTCCCCCTGCACTCTATGCCCGGGCTGTCTCTTCCTCCCCCTTGCACTCCATGCCTGGGCTGTCTCTTTCCCCCCCTTGCACTCTATGCCCGGGCTGTCTCTTCCTCCCCCCTGCACTCTATGCCTGGGCTGTCTCTTCCTCCCCCCTGCACTCTATGCCCGGGCTGTCTCTTCCTCCCCCCTGCACTCTATGCCCGGTCTGTCTCTTTCCCCCCCCCGCACTCTATGCCCGGGCTGTCTCTTCCTCCCCCCTGCACTCTATGCCCAGGCTGTCTCTTTCCCCCCTGCACTCTATGCCTGGCTGTCTCTTCCCCCCTGCACTCTATGCCTGGGCTGTCTCTTTCCCCCCCTTGCACTCCATGCCTGGGCCTTCTCTTCTCCCCCCCCCTTGCACTCCATGCCTGGGCTGTCTCTTTCCCCCCCTTGCACTCTATTCCCGGGCTGTCTCTTCCTCCCCCCCTGCACTCTATGCCCGGGCTGTCTCTTCCTCCCCCTTGCACTCCATGCCTGGGCTGTCTCTTTCCCCCCTTGCACTCTATGCCCGGGCTGTCTCTTCCTCCCCCCCTGCACTCTATGCCTGGGCTGTCTCTTCCTCCCCCTGCACTCTATGCCTGGGCTGTCTCTTCCTCCCCCTGCACTCTATGCCTGGGCTGTCTCTTCCTCCCCCCCTGCACTCTATGCCCGGGCTGTCTCTTTCCCCCCCCCGCACTCTATGCCCGGGCTGTCTCTTCCTCCCCCCTGCACTCTATGCCCGGGCTGTCTCTTTCCCCCCTGCACTCTATGCCTGGCTGTCTCTTCCCCCCTGCACTCTATGCCTGGGCCTTCTCTTCCCCCCCCCCCTTGCACTCCATGCCTGGGCTGTCTCTTTCCCCCCTGTAGAGTGTTGCCCCAGCTCAGCCTGTAAATCTGGATAATGACTCCCATATGGGGAAGGGATGGGGGGGGGGGGGCTCTCCTCCTCCTCCTCCTGCAATCCTGAGACATTGCTCACTCACCTCTTCCTCCTCCCCCCTCACTCAGTTACCTCATTCTGGCCCCAGGGCCCTCATCTTGTCTCTTACCTCATTCCTGACCTGCAGGCTGTACAATCTCTGACCCATCAGCTGCCCCCCCCCCCTCCCCCCATGGTTGGGATTCCTGGGGGGGCTCAGACTCCTGCTGGGCTGCAAAACTTTGCAGCCTCACCTCTGCCCATTGTTGTCCAAACAAAGGAGGGGGGAGAAAGAAACAACTTCCATGGAGGAGTCAATGGGATTAGATTGTCCTAAATAATCTCATCAATGCAGATAAACTGACCATACACAATACAATCTCCTTTAGATCTTCCATCAACTATATAGTGCAAGAGTCTTCCTGATTGGATACAAGTGAATGGATTGTTTAGATATGTCCAAATGTAACATCGAACATTGTTTTGGTAAATCCAAGGCTGAACCTATCCCATCCACTTACTGGCCGCCTCATATCCGTTCTGCTGCTACAGGGCGGCGGTGCTGCGCAGGATCACGTGTGTACATATACCTCATCCTGCATTTCTGGGGATCGGGCGCCAGTGCTCGCCACCGGAGGCTCCCTCCCGCTGTGACTCAGCACAGCAGGACCCGTAAACCCGATGTCTGCCGGCACCCGCTGATCGTTCAGGACACAGGCAGATCAGCGATCTGTCTATGTACACAATGAGGATCACCATTCTGTCAGTCGGGAAGGCATAGATCCTGTGTTCCTGATCAGCAGGAACATGGATCCATGCTTTCCCCTAGTACAAACCCCTCCCCCACTGCAGTAAAACACTGGCTAGGCACACAACACTGGCTAGGCACACAGGTAACTATTTGATCGCACCTGATGTTAACCTCTTCCAGTGTCATTAGTACAGTGATAGTGCATATTTTTTTAGCACTGATCACTGTATTTGCATCACTGGTCCCCAAAAAAGTGTCAGTCCGATTTGTCCGCCGCAATATTGCAGCCCCGCAATAGGTTGCTGATCGTCACCATTACTAGTAAAAAATAAAAAATAAATTATAATTTTTTTTTTTTTTTTATTGGGTATGTTTTTTTTTTTGTCAGAAAGTAAAAAAAATTTTGGTCCTTTTTTTTTTTTTTTCAAAATCATCCAACATTTTGTTTCTAGTGCAAAAAATAAAAATCGCAGAGGTGATCAAATACCACCAAAAGAAAGCTCTGTTTGTGGGGGAAAAAAAGACATCAATTGTATTTGGGTACAGTCTCGCGCAATTGTCAGTTAGATTAAGTAAGTGTCATATCACAAAAAGCTTTCTTTTGGTAGTATTCGATCCCCTGCGATTTTTTTTTTTTTTTTTTTTTTTTTTTTGCGCTATAAACAAAAAAAGAGCCACAATTCTGAAAAAAAAAATATATATATAATTACTTTCTGCTTTAAAACATTCCCAATAAGAAAAGTTTAAAAATCTAATTTTTTTTTTTCATCATTTTAGGCCAATTTGTATTCTGCTACATATTTTTGGTAAATAAAAATAAAATCCCAATAAGTGTATTTTGATTGGTTTGTGCAAAAGTTATCGCGTCTTCAAGCTAGGGGAAAGATTTATGTAATTTTTATTTATTTTTTTTACTAGTAATGGCGGCGATCAGCAATTTCAAGCGGGACTGTGACATTGCGGCTGACAGATCGGACCCCTAACTGACATTTTGGACACCTTGGGGGGGGGCCAGTGACGTTACTACAGTAATCAGTGCTAAAAATATACACTGTTAATGTACTAATGACACTGACAGGGAAGAATTAACCCAGGGGCGATCAAAGGGTTAAATGTGTCCCTAGGGGGTGCTTTCTAACTGTGAGGGGGATGGACTTGCTGGATGAACACAGAGACCTGTGTTCCTAAGTAAGAACACAGGATCTCTGTGTTCATCGCTGACAGAACAGCAGTCTGCTGTGTTTACAGACCACCATTCTGTCTCCACGGGGAGCGAACACGGGTGCCCAGCGGCAATTGCGGCCACCGGTCCTGCTGATTGGCTCCCCTGTGGCAATTGGGGGGAGTTTGTGCACCCCCCCCCAGCGGTCCCTGCACCTAGCGTTGTGCAGGTACCGCGTTTCGCGGGACAGACATGCCTCCGTAAAACTACAGCGATTGGTCGGCAAGTGGTTAAAGGGATTGTAAACTCTCAAGGTTTTCATCGTAATCGTAATGCATTCCATCCAATAAGGTGAAAAACCTTTTTTGTAGCAGTCCCCCCCCCCCCCTAGAGCCCCCTCTTTTTCTTGCCCGATCTGATCCAGCAATGTGCACGAGCCCAGCGCCTCCAGCCGCTGTTTCTGTCCTTATTGGATAGATTGATAGCCATTGGCTCCTGCAGCTGTCAATCAAATCCAGTGACACAGCAGCAGGGGACGGGGCTGAGTCCTGCTGTCTGTGTCAATGGAGGAAGCAGTGGGGCTCATGAGCGTGCCTGCACGGGTAACCCCCTGGAAAGTGGCTCTCTGTGGAGGCACCCGATGAAGGGGAGGAGCACCGATGGGTCACATTAGAAGAGGAGGTTCCGGGCTGCTCTGTGCAAAACCCTTGCACAGAGCAGGTAAGTATAACATGTTTTTTAATAAAAAATAAATAAATAAAAAAATCTGAACCTTCAGCCCCCGTTCACAATGGGGCGACGCTACTTCGCACCGCGACCTCCGAGGTCGCGGTGCGAGCAGCGCGCCGCTACCTCGGAGTGGCCGCCACGGACTTCATAACATTGAAGTCTATGGCGGTCGCCTCCGGGTCGCCCCAAAGAAGCTCCGGACCCTTTTTCTAGGTCGGAGCGACTTGTGTCGCTTCTATTAGAACGGGTCCGCAGCTTCCCTATGTGCCGGTTCACACTACTCTGACTTGGTTGCCTGACAAGTAGCTCCCAATGCTGTGCAATGGAACCGTACTAATCAGAGCGACTCAAGTCGCTCCGACTTAGAAAAAGGTTCCTGCACTATTTTTTGGCGAAGTCGGAGCGACTTGCATTGACTTCTATTATGAGAAGTCGTTTGCAAGCCGCGATGAAGTCGCGCTACACGGGCGACTTCAAAGTCGCCCGCAGTCGGGGCGACTTTGAGTCGCATTAGTGTGAACCGGCTCTTACAACCCTTTTAATTTATCATAATAGTATCCAATCATGGAAAGGCACTTGCACTACATAGTTGATGGTGGATCTAAAGGAGATGATCCAATCAGATTGTGTAGTATATGATCAGCTCACCATACAATCTTGGTACAGTCAACTTTACCAAATCTTTGTAATATGAGGACCAAGCTTAATCTATTCAATCAGTCTATACATATCCCAGGATTTGAAGGGATTTCCTCTCATTTCCTGTTTTGTCTATGGGGCAGGAAGTGAAGGGAAATCTCCCAAATGGGACACAGGGGTAATAACCCCCCCCCCCCCTTTTTACTCTATCCAAAGATAATAAAAGTTTTTCCCATATTTTTACTCCAGGTAATGACAGCTAGACAATCCTGATCCCTCATTTCCCAGCAGCTGCGCCTGTCACCGCTCACTAATTCTTTTATCTACGCGGTGACGTTACACACCTCCATCTCGTACGTTTCGTCACCGTCTTACTCATCGTTGTGTCAGTGTCCCGTCTTCCTGCCCAGTCACTCCCCATCCAGAGTTCACAGGAATTCCTGCCTAGTTATTTGAAAAGGAAGAAAAAAACCTCCCCTCCGGGCGGACGATGAACGTTTCACAGATGATAGCAAATGTTATTGCAGGTTGTCACTTGCCTTTGTCCTGTAGGTATGGAAGAAGGCCATTCTGGTGCACTTTATGAATTCTTTGTAAGGGCTAAGCAAGGAGGGCCACCTGGTGTAATCACATAATCACATCCACTGAATAGAGGAGATTTAAACCTATTGGGGCCGTTCACACGGGCTTTCCGCCCGGCGGGGATCGGGGCTTTCCATCCTGCGGGGATCGGGGCTTTCCGCCTGTCGGGGATCGGGGGGGCTTTCCGCCCGGCGGGGATTGGGGGCTTTCCGCCCGGAGGGGATTGGGGGCTTTCCGCCCAGCGGGGATTGGGGGCTTTCCGCCCAGCGGGGATTGGGGGCTTTCCGCCCGGCGGGGATCGGGGGCTTTCCGTCCGGCGGGCATCGGGGGCTTTCTGCCCGGCGGGGATTGGGCCTTTCCGCCTGGCGGGGATTGGGCCTTTCCGCCTGGCGGGGATTGGGCCTTTCCGCCCGGCGGGGATTGGGGGCTTTCCGCCCGGCGGGGATCGGGGGCTTTCCGTCCGGCGGGGATCGGGGGCTTTCCGTCCGGCGGGGATCGGGGGCTTTCTGCCCGGCGGGGATTGGGCCTTTCCGCCTGGCGGGGATTGGGCCTTTCCGCCCGGCGGCGATTGGGCCTTTCCGCCCGGCGGCGATTGGGCCTTTCCGCCCGGCGGGGATTGGGCCTTTCCGCCCGGCGGGGATTGGGCCTTTCCGCCCGGCGGGGATTGGGCCTTTCCGCCTGGCGGGGATTGGGCCTTTCCGCCTGGCGGGGATTGGGCCTTTCCGCCCGGCGGGGATTGGGGCTTTCACCGATCTCCGTTTGAGCAGGCGGATGAGAGCTCCGTCTCCGCTTACTTTGCAGAGGCAGACCTGTCAGATCCCCGCTCTCCTCCATGGGAGATTGGATGAGAACGGACCGCCTGTCTGTATTTATCCGATCCTCCAGACGGATGGAAAATAGGATTTCCATCCGTCTGTATTTCACGGACAGGATCGGATCGGATCGATAGCAGCGGGTGTCAGTGGACATCCGCCGCTCCATAGGGGTGCATGGAGCGTCCGATCAGCTCTGCCTGAAAAACTGACAGGGACCGGATCGGAAAGCCCGTGTGAAAGGGGCCTAAGCCACCGTTCACATGGGAGCGACTTGTCATGCGACTTAATTTGAATCCTATTGCCAGCAATGTCACTGTTCTAATCAGTGCTACGCCGACTTGATGCCGCACCCTTTTGAAAAAGTAGTTCCCGCACTATTTTTGGCAATTTATGGTGCGACTTGAATAGACATCTGTGCATGAAGCCGCGCAGATGTCTTCAAAGTCGCACTGAGATCTGACTTTCAAATCGTCCGATATCAGATGAAGATACGCAATTTCAAAGCCGCAGTCAATGTAAACAGGGGCTAAAGCCCTGCTTCACACAATGCGATTTTGTCGTGCAATTTGACAGTTTGAAAGCACATGAGAAGTCGCATATCATTTGCGAAAACCAGACTGTTCACATCGTTGCGACTCAGAAAAAAGGTTTCTGCACTACTTTTTCTACAATTTCATTGCAACTTGCGTTGACTTCTGTTAAATGAAGTCGCTAGCCGCACTAATCAGTGGTTTTGAAATTGCGCTGAAGTAGCGCAATTTCAAACCTGCACTGGCATGAACCAGGGCTAGGATCTCATTCACAGGTGCGGCTCTGCTGCCACCCTGCTGAAATGCGATTCACAGTGGATCGATTTTCAGAGTGGTGTGGAGGTAACATGTTGCCTCCTTGCTGCCTACATTAACCCCCAAAATGTCGACCCAGTGCTCTGCAGCTGCACACAGTTACGCTTTCGTTTGATCAGCGGCGGTACCGTCTGCCCAAAGACGCATGCAGTTTCATTTTGGTTGCATCCACAAAGCAAAGCATCACAGCAGTGGCATGCGTTCAGTCCTGAGCGTCTGTATGCCCTAGTTTAGGTGGGCGGTCGGTGGCTCAACCACCTGCTGATGCCACTGCCCATGTGACTGAACTCTAAGCCCCTGTTCACACCCGTGCGGCTTCGAAATCACGCTACTTCAGCGCGACTGCAAATCCGCACATCAGTGCGATATATATATATATATATATAATTTTTATTTTATTTTTTTTTCATTGCGATTTGCATTTTAATTTAACAGAAGACTATGCAAGTTGCAATGAAATCGGTAAAGAGTAGCGCAGGAACCTTTTTTTCATAATCGCGACCATGCCGGCAATGGGATGCGTCTTGTCATGCGATTTGGAACTGTCAGAACGCGTGAGAAGTCGCACTGGCATGAACGGGGGGCTAAACCCTAGGTCTATACATTTCCATGCAGCTGTGATTGCGCGGACGCAGCAGTGCATTCTGGGCAGCTGTACCTGTAGGAAATGTAGGGTAAAAGTAAACAACCTGTTTCTAAAACCCCGTTGTTCTTTGGCACCATGCGTTTCCGTGCACAGGAGAAAATGCAGTTTTTTTTCCGATGTGTGGGGCGACATTAAGGATTAATGGCACCTCTGAGCGTCTGGTAAACGGCAGCGCATTTTGACGTGAACGTGCGCATTTTACACGTGCTCCCGAACCCGCATATGTGTTAACCTAGACCCTGGGTAAGACTTGCAGGGGCAACCAAATGCAGGTGCCTTTCCAGCTGCCTGGCAGCCAGTCGCATGTAGGGCAGCCCATTCATTTCAATGAGAATCGAGGAAAATAAATCCCTAACTTTTTCCAAAAATCGCTGCACTGAACCGCATGGTGCGTACGAAACTGCAGGTGGTTTCAGATGCGTGGGGGTGTCATTATCCGTCAATGACACCGCTGCACATCTTCTGAAGGGCTACGCATTTCTGTGCGTGTCAGGAAAGCATGCAATTTTACACGTCTTCTCAACAAACATGGATGGTAACCTAAAGTAGATGTAAAGGCAGAAGGTGCATTTTAAAGCCCACCTAAGGCTCCCCTAAGTCCTCATGCACATTGGACATTATAAAAACGTCAGTAGTTTTGTTGTGAGTTTTTCAGCTGTTTTTAGTTGTTTTGCGTTGGCGTTTTTCATCGTTTTTCAGCTTTTTTTTTCTCCTCCAGCCTCTTTCAGACACTCCCTGGCTACATGCACTCCAGTGATGGCTGCATGGCATTTCTTAGGGAAGGGTTCCTGATGGTGACAACAGTGGACCATGCAGGTGTAATGTGTGTTGATGCTCGCTTGTAGCCTCCAAGCCCATGTGACCGGGTGACAACGCAGGGGTACAAATGGGGGGAGGACAAAGTGTTGTCATTCTCTTATAAAAGGTGCCTGAGCAAGGCCCTTTATGGCAGGATAACCAGGTAGAAAATGAATAAAAGCTGCATAAATTACCTTTGAAATGACATTAACATGTTAGCTGCAGATTTAAAAATGGAATGAACATATTAGAATTTGAGATTTTAGCAGTTCGAGTTTGATCTAGTTTAAATAAGAAATGCTGCAGCCCTGGCATGTCTCACCAGTGGTTAAACTACATGCCAGGGATGCGGTGTTACATGCCCTGGGTGTTGTAGTTGTCACAGCCGCATCCTTACCTTGGGTTTATTGAAAGCACCCTCATCCCACATTAGGGTCCCTCACTGCCTATCACAGCTCATCCTTCCTTCGCCCTCGCTGGTTACCATCGGAGCCCTCGGCTTTTAACTCCTGCCATGGTATCATTGTGCAGTCACATGAACCATTTTATAGGGTCACCTCAGAATCTCTATTGTCGTAGCTCCATCACTTTGCTATCATTCCTACTCATCGCTGTCAACGCACCCTTCTCTGAGCGAACCCCTCCCCCGGAGTCACCGTGCTGCACCCACTCCCTGCTGTCACATCTCTATCCTACATCTGTCTTTTCTCTAAGCTGTCACCCTCATCCTGCAATCACCCCCCACACAGTTGTCTTAGCAGCCTCATCCTCCGGTTTACAGCACCCCCTCACTTGTGCTTTACACACAAGAATGTTCTCCAGATGTCACCAAGATCTTATTCAAACATTCTTATAGATACATCGAATAAACCAACATCCTTGTAGTTCTGTAGACACTAGTAGTCAAATGTAAGTGGGCACCAGACTATCACTCCTATTATATGGCCAACAGTAGGTGGACACCAGACTATCACCCCTATTATATGGCCAACAGTAGGTGGACACCAGACCATCAGCCCTATTATATGGCCAACAGTAGGTGGACACCAGACCATCAGCCCTATTATATGGCCAACAGTAGGTGGACACCAGACCATCAGCCCTATTATATGGCCAACAGTAGGTGGACACCAGACCATCAGCCCTATTATATGGCCAACAGTAGGTGGACACCAGACCATCACCCCTATAAGATGGCCAACAGTAGGTGGATACCAGACCATCACCCCTATTAGATGGCCAACAGTAGGTGGACACCAGACCATCACCCCATTAGATGGCCAACAGTAGGTTGACACCAGACCATCACCCCTATTAGATGGCCAACAGTAGGTGAACACCAGATCATCACCCCTATTAGATGGCCAACAGTAGGTGGACACCAGACCATCACCCCTATTAGATGGCCAACAGTAGGTGGACACCAGACTATCACCCCTATTAGATGGCCAACAGTAGGTGGACACCAGACCATCACCCCTATTATATGGCCAACAGTAGGTGGACACCAGACCATCACCCCTATTATATGGCCAACAGTAGGTGGACACCAGACCATCAACCCTATTATATGGCCAACAGTAGGTGGACACCAGACCATCACCCCTATTAGATGGCCAACAGTAGGTGGACACCAGACCATCACCCCTATTAGATGGCCAACAGTAGGTTGACACCAGACCATCACCCTGATTATATGGCAAACAGTAGGTGGACACCAGACCATCAACCCTATTAGATGGCCAACAGTAGGTGGACACCACTAGCAATGATTGAGTTTAAGTGTTTCTAGTAAATGGTACCATTATAACTACACCAATGCAAAGACATTGTACACCTCTGCTAATAATGACTAGATCTACAACTCATGATACATTAGTGTGACAGTCAGTGGGAAGAACGCTCCTTACACTTGTTATCATTGGGAAGAATTACACCTTTACAGATACCTAAAAAGACTAATGGCATCAGTGGCAACTTATCTGAGAGGCAGAAATTGCTCATGGTACCCCCAGCAACCTAGGTTCCATGAAACCCTGTTGTAGACAATTGTGCACCTCAGTTCGGTGAAGATTCTTTTCTGTTCCAGCATGACTGTGCCCTGTGCATAAAGCCAGCTCTATAAAGGTGAGACTTGACCAGTTTGTTGTCGAGGAACTAGAGTGGCCTTCACAGAGCCCTGACCTCAAAGCTATTAAACATCTTTAGGATGAACCAGAACGTCCATTATGATCCAGGTCTTCTCATGCAAAATCAGTACCTGATCTCACAAATGTTCTTTGGACTGAATGGGCACAGATTTCCCACAGACATGCTACAAAACTATGTAGAAAGCCTTCCCAGGAGCTTGGAGGCTGTTATAGCCATCAAGGGTATAAGGAAGAGGGGTGTATTCTCCATGATAATGCCTTTTGGTTTTGGAATGGGACATTGAACAAAGTGTGATGGCCAGGTGTCCACCAATTTTTTGGTGGGGATAATTGTGCCCTTCCAACCTTGTGAAAATAATTAAAGTCCCTTTTCTGGTCCAGCATGACTGTGCCCCTGTGTACAAAGTCAGCTACATAAAAACTTGGTTTTACCAGTTTGGTGTGAACTGGGCGGCCTGCACAAAACTCTGACCTAAACACCTTTTGAGATAAATTGGAATGGCGACTGTAAGCCGGGTATTCTCTCCAAACATCAGTTCTGACCTCAAAAATGTTCTTTTTGGTTAAACAGGCTCAGATTCCCACCGGCAGACTCAAACATCTTGTGGAAAGCCTTCCCAGAAGAGTGGAGGCTGTTTAGTAAGGGGGGTGTAAGGGTAAACTCCAAAACAATAGTTGTGGTTTTGGAAAACCCGGTCCAACAAGATCATATAAGTGTGAGTGCCGGTTCACACTACGTCGCTCCGACTTCGGGGGCGACCTGTGAAGTCGCGTGCAGTGCGACTTTGGCGCGACCTGCACGGACTTCATGAAATGAATGTCTATGCAAGTCGCCTCCAGTTCGCCCCGAAGTAGTACAGGAACCTTTTTCTAAGACGGAGCGACTTGTGTCGCTCCTATTAGAACGGCCCCTGTACCGCACAATGGGAGCGTGACGGACCGCGACTTGTCAGGCTGACAAGTCGTGGTCCAAGTCGGACTAGTGTGAATGCGGTCTTAAGGTCAGAAGTCAGACTTTAGGTTAAATAGTGTATCTAATCTGTGCAGTGTTGCACACTGTTTGGTTTTAAGGGGCACTCTGGTGGGGGTGTGCACCTATAAATATGTGTCACTCATTAAAGGGTAATTTCCACAAGAGAAAAATAGGCATTGCTTCTCAAATTACTAATTGCCTCCTATGCTTTACCACCGGCAGTGGGATGGGAACTTCCCGTCCCATTCTCGGAACACAATATAGCCGGCTGAGCAGCACTCAGCTATACCAAGGAAGCTTTGTATACAATTAATGGGCCAGCTTGGCCCCAACTTTTTGTAGGGACATTAAAGGTGGAGATCAGCTTCAACTTTTATGCATGAGATCTGATTATGCATTACAAAGATATATATATATATATATATATATATATATTTTTTTTTTCCTGCCAGGAGCAAAAAGGTGTCCAGGGCAGTAAAAAAAAAATAAAAAAATGAATGTCCTGTGTGCTTGAAGCCTACAAGCAGTCTTAAAGAGGAAGTAAACCCTCCTCTGACACTTTTACCTATAGGTAAGCCTATAATAAGGCTTACCTATGGGTACTGTAAATATCTCCTAAACATGCACCGTTTAGGAGATATTTACCTTACATGCAGCCAGTGACATCACTGGCGCATGCGCTCTGAAGAAACGGCCGCTGGTGCCATTCTTTCAGAGCCCCGTGCCGTGACTGTCGGCTCCCGCGGCTCCGGCCAATCAGATGGCCGGATGCCGCGATCCTGGAAGACGGGTGACTGGACATGTCGCCCGTCATACAGATAAGCAGGCGGCACGGCGGGGGCTCGTTCTAAGGTAAGTATTTCATAATGAGCTAGTATGTGATGCATACTAGCTCATTATGTGTTTGTCTTTCAGGTTTAAAAAAAAAAAAAAAAGTTGTACGAGTTTACAACCTCTTTAACACAGAGGTGGCCATCAGGAAACCCACCTAGAGAAATGCCACCAATCCCTGCTGTGCATGTAGATAGGAGAGCCAAATATCAGCCATAACCCCCGGTACTGTTTTTTGCGGCTGGCGGCTGGCTTTCCCATGAAAGCAATCGAGCAGCTCATGGGCCACTGCAATGCTTTCCGAAGCAGCAGGAGGAAACTGCCTCCCTACCGTCCCATCCCCCCTGCCGATGCTTCTCAGGCTTACCATTTCGAATGGTTCGCCCGAGGAATGATCTGATTGTGCGGTCAACTTTTATTGCCTCTATGGCCCTGGAGGACCAGAGCAATGTCATGACGTCACTTCCGATCCAGGCTGGAAGTACAATTTTTTTTTTTAAAGCAAAAGATCATTTTTTTTTATTTATGTTTAAAGCAAAAGATCAATTTTTTTATTTATGTTTAAAGTAAAATATCAATTTTTTTTTAAATTTTTTTTATTACATTTTTTTTTTACTTATAAAGGTAAATAAGAGCTTTCTCAATAAAGAGGACCTGTCATCCTTATATCTATTACAGGGGATGTTTACATTCCATGTAATGGGAATAAAAGTGTAAAAAAAATAGATAAAAATAAAGGGACAGTGTAAAAAAAAAAAAAAGGAAAAAAAAGTAAAATAAAAAAAATAAAATAAAAATTGAAAGTGCCTCCATCCCTCCGTGCTCACGTGCAGAGGCAAACTCCTCATATGTAAGTCGTGCACACATATGTAAACGGTGTTGGCACCACACCTGAGGTATCGACACGAACGTTAGAGTGAGATCAATAATTCTAGCACTAGACTTCCTCTGTAACTCTAAACAGATAACATTAAGGCCCCATGCACACGGGGCGTTTTTAACGCCGCTGTAAGCAGCGTCAGGCGTTTTCTTTTTGCAGCCTAAAAACGCACCTCCATGTTATTCTATGGCCTCATGCACACTCAGACGTTTTTGAGCTGTAAGTGGCCTAGGCGTTTTTAAGCTGCAACAAGAACCCACGACCTGCGCGTTCTGAGGACCAGCGTTAGAGCGTTAAAAACGCCTGACGCTGCTAAAAGCTGAATAACGTTGCTATAACGTTGCTTAACGTGCGTTAAGCCACTTTGTACGTTTTTTTTTTCTTCCATTCAAAATCAATGGTTCCCTATGGGAGCCTATTGATTTGAATGGAGGTCGCACCGCAACACCGCAAGTCGGATACGACTTGCGGGGCGACTTGCGCTGTGGGAATCTTGAGGGGGAACTCCACACCAAAATGGGAAAAAAAACGGCATGGGGTCCCCCCCCCAAGGTTCCAAACCAGGACCTTCGGGTCTGGTATGGAATTTGAGGGTAGCCCCATGCCAAAAAAACGGCGTGGGGTCCCCCCCAAAATCCATACCAGACCCTTATCTGAGCATGCAGGCCAGGAAAGGGGAGGGGACGAGCGAGAGGCCCCACCCCCCCTGGACCACACCAGGCCACATGCCCTCAACATGGGGGAGTGTTGGTGCTTTGGGGCACGGGGAGCTCTGCACCCCCCACCTCAAAGCACCTTGCCCCCATGTTGATGAGGACAAGGGCCTCATCCCCACAACCCTGGCCGGTGGTTGTGGGGGTCTGCGGGCAGGGGGCTCATCGGAATCTGGAAACCCCCTTTAACAAGGGGGCCCCCCAGATCCCGGACCCCCTCCCTATGTGAATGGGGTACACTGTACCCCTACTCATTCACCACATAAAAGGCAGTGTATGGAAATAACGACAGGAGACGTTTTGGAAAGTTTATTAAAAATCTTCATCCGACTCTTCTTGTCTTCTCCTCTCCGGGGTCTTCTCCTCTTTTGCTGTCCGCCCTTCTTGTCTTCTCCTCTCCGGGGTCTTCTGCTCTTTTGCTGTCCCCTCTTCTTGTGTTCTTCTCTCCGGGGTCTGCTGCTCTTTTGCTGTCCCCTCTTCTGCTGTCCTCTCTTCTTTTCTTCTCCTCTCTGGTCTTCTGCTCTTTTGCTGTCGGCTATCGGCTCTTCACAAAAAAAATTGCATTTGCAGAACCTCTGCGCAAAAACTGTGTGACATAAAAAAAATGCAGTGATCTCTATTTTTTTAATTTTTTTCCTACGGTCTCTGCTAAAAATAAAAATGTATAATGTTTCGAGGGTTCGAAGTAATTTTTTAGCAAAAAATACTGATTTTAGAATGGGCTCGCACATGTTGTGGCTCACAGCAGGGGACCGGTGCGTTTCTGTTCACCGTTTCAGGTACAAATCAAGTCAGAATTTATGGCTGAATTCGCACCTGAAACGGACCAGGAGACACACAGGACCCTTCTGCTATCCCGACCGCGACCGCTCCAGTGCGAACCGAGACTTTAAGGCTCCTAGACACTATGGCAGTAATGGCGAACTTTGGCACCCCAGATGTTTTGGAACTACATTTCCCATGATTTTTGCGCTATAAACAAAAACAAAGCGACAATTCTGAAAAAGAACCCCCCAAAAAAAACAATATTTTTTACTTTCTGCCATAAAACATTCCCAAAGAAAAAAAAAAAATCCCAATAAGCGTATATTAATTGGTTTTCACAAAAGTTAGCGCATCTAAAAACTAGGAGAAATATTTATGTAATTTCTATTTATTTTTTTTTACTAGTAATGGCGGCGATCAGCAATTTTTAGCGGGACTGCTGACAAATCGGACCCCTAACTGACATTTTTGACACTTTTGAGTGGACCGGTGGACCGGTAACATACTACAGAGATCGGGGCTAAAAATATGCACTGTTACTGTACTAATGACACTGGCAGGGAAGGGGTTAACACCATGAGCGATCAAAGGGTTAAATGTGTTTAAAAAAAAAAAAAAGTTTCCAAAAAAATTAAAAAACAACTGCGCAAATACCATGAAACATTGAAACATGAAAAATTTCAGTGACATGAAAAATTGCGATTAGGTCTCCACCATAAGGAATAAATTAAAAAAAATAATGTTTGGGGGTTCTAAGCATGCGCAATTTTAAAGCGTGACATGTTAGGTATCCAGCTACTTTGCATACCACCATCTTTAATTAAAAAAAAAGTTTTTTTTTTTTTTTTTATATACTTTCCAACTGCTGCACAAATACCTTGTGATGTGAAAAATTACGATTGCCATTTTATTCCCTAGGGTCTCTACCCTAGGAAATAAAAAAAAAAAAAAAATGAATGTTTGGGGGTTCTAAGCATGCGCAATTTTAACCACTTTAAGACCGGAGGATTTGGCTGCTCAATGACCAGGTCCTATTTTGCGATTCAGCACTGCGTGACTTTAATGGACAATTGCGCGGTCTTGCGACGCTGTACCCAAACGAAATTGACGTCCTTTTTTCCCCACAAACAGAGCTTTCTTTTGGTGGTATTTGATCACCTGTTCGATTCTTATTTTTTGTGCTGTAAACAAAAAAAGGGCGACAATTTTGAAAAAAAAAAACAATATTTTTCACATACATTCTACATATGTTTGGTAAAAATAAATCGCAATAAGCGTATTTTGATAGGTTTGCGCAAAAGTTATTGTGTTTACTAACTACGGGAAAGATTTATTTTTATTATTATTATTTCAGGTACTTATATAGCGCTGTCAATTTACGCAGCACTTTACATATACATTGCACATTCACATCAGTCCCTGCCCTCAAGGAGCTTACAATCTAAGGTCCCTAACTCACATTCATACATACAAAGTAGGGCCAATTTTATACAGGATCCAATTAACCTACCAGCATTTCTTTGGAATGTGGGAGGAAACCGGAGGAAACCCACGCAGGCACAGGGAGAACATGCAAACTCCAGGCAGGTAGTGTCGTGGTTGGGATTCGAACCAGCGACCCTCTTGCTGCGAGGTGAAAGTGCTAACCACTACACCACTGTGCCGCCCTAGGGAATTTAAAAAAAAAAAAATAAATAATAATGTTTGGGGGTCCTAAGCATGCGCAATTTTAAAAGCGTGACATGTTGGGTATCCCAGTAACTTGGCATAACATCATTTTTAAAAAAAAGTTTGAAAAACTGCTGCGCAAATACCGTGTGACGTGAAAAATTACAATTGCCATTTTATTCCCTGGGGTCTCTGCTTAAAAAAAAAAAAAAAAAAAAATTGTTTGGGGGGGTTCTAAGTAATTTTCTAGCAAAAAAATACTGTTTTAAACTTGTAAACAAAAAGTGCCAGGAAAAATCTGGTCTTCAAGTGGTTAATAAAGGCAATTGTTTATGATACAAAGTTGTTTAGCAAATAAATGTCACTCTGTTCAGGTTTACATCTCCTTTAAGTAAATATTCCATGATGGAATTTTAATGAGGTGCAGCTGTGATGGAATAGATAATAAGCGGTTGGGGCTTCTGTACTGTGTTGTACAACACCGCGGTGTATGTTTCTTTATAAATAAGATGTAACCCCCCCCCCCCCCGACGTTCTATTAATTTAGGCAGCCATGCTACATTATTGGCATGTATTAGGGTTAGGCGCTGGAGCGTTGCCTGCGATCCGGGACCACAATCCTCCGCTTTGGACGGCCTCCATAGGAGAAGGCCTGGAATAAAGTGCTGAGCTGTGCTGGAACCCCCGGGAATATTGCCATGGAAACAGAGCGAGACAGACGCAGCCAGAGAGACGAGAGGGGAGGAAAGGCGTTCAACCTTGAGCTAGCGGGGATCTCTTCTGCAGGATTTGATCACAGTGAGAGTTAGATTACACTTAATCGCCATTTATACGTATTTAACCCCCATGCGTGTTGCAGCGCCCGGATCGTGTTGCAAAGAGGAGGCCCGCGCCAAGCTGGCCATTGTCTCCGGTACTCCTGGGGTTACAGCATCCTGAATTATGTCCATTGGGATCCTGAACGTTGCTGCTTTTTTAAATCCCCCCCCCCCCCCATTTATACGTATTTAACCCCCATACGTTTTGCAGCGCCAGGATCGTGTTGCAAAGAGGAGGCCCGCGCCAAGCTGGCCATTGTCTCCGGTACTCCTGGGGTTACAGCATCCTGAATAATGTCCATTGGGATCCTGAACGTTGCTGCTTTTTTAAATCCCCCCCCCCCCCCATTTATACGTATTTAACCCCCATACGTGTTGCAGCGCCTGGATCGTGTTGCAAAGAGGAGGCCCGCGCCAAGCTGGCCATTGTCTCCGGTACTCCTGGGGTTACAGCATCCTGAATTATGTTCATTGGGATCCCGAACGTTGCTGCTTTTTTAAATCCGCCCCCCCTCCCCACGTAGGATCTTTTAGTCTGGTTGCAATATTGTGTTTAACATCTTTGCCCTTTTTTTCTTTTTTTTTACAATAGACATCACGATGGACCCAGCAGCTCCTGCCACCCGTATGACCTCCTCCTTCACCATCAACATCTCCACTCCCTCCTTCTACAACCAGCCCAAGAAGTTTGCCCCCGTGGTG
Source organism: Pelophylax lessonae (assembly GCF_965119305.1). Lineage (NCBI taxonomy): Eukaryota > Metazoa > Chordata > Amphibia > Anura > Ranidae > Pelophylax > Pelophylax lessonae. Next base: position 36,671,692 of record NC_138776.1, on the reverse strand, counting down.
CCCCCCAAGCCCAAGGTGAACCCCTTCAAGGCCCCGGAAGAAGCAGAGCCCAAGAACGCCTCGGCGGGGTCCCTGGAAGGCCCCGGCATCAAGGCTTTCCTAGGAAAAGTTGGAGAGTTCCCGCCCGCGGCGCCATCTAGTGGAGAGCAGGAAGGTGAGGGAAACATCTGTTGGTGGTGTTCGGAGGGAGAAGATTGTTTGTGACATTGTATCTGTTTACTGAGCATGTTTTCCCGGAGGAATGCGTAGGAAGCTGATTTTCAGATTGCGTGTTTTCTGGAATGGGTATGACGTGTTGTGGTTGGGGCTGCGTTAACCCTTGGCGTAATCAGCGGCACGACTTAGAAGGAGCTGCTTAGTGTGAGGTCAGAGTCATCAGGCATCGTTTACACAGGAGGCAGGGGGGGGGGGCAGAAAGAACAGACGGTTGATCTGCGTTTTTTTTTTTATCACTCACCAGCAACCTAACGTTAGTGGTGGAAGTGTATGTAAAGGTTGCCACGGTTGCATTATGGCACGACAACATTTTATACGGCCGGTGGTACCACTATTTGGGTAAATGCAACCGTGCTGCAACTGCATCTGATGGACAGGAGGCAACATATTATCTGCTGGACGACTATCAACCAGCTACAGAAAAACAATTCACAGCGCATGGTGTATGTCAAGGTGTTAAAGCAACTGCCACTTTTTTTATTGAAAAATGGGCAACTGCCACTTTTTTATTGAAAAACGGGCAACTGACACTTTTTCTATTGAAAAACGGGCAACTGCCACTTTTTTTTATTGAAAAACGGGCAACTGCCATTTTTTTTATTGAAAAACGGGCAACTGCCACTTTTTTATTGAAAAACGGGCAACTGCCACTTTTTTATTAAAAAATGGGCAACTGCCACTTTTATTAGCAAAACTGGCAACTGCCACCTTTTTATTAGCAAAACGGGCAACTGCCACCTTTTTATTAGCAAAACGGGCAACTGCCACCTTTTTATTAGCAAAACGGGCAACTGCCACCTTTATTAGCAAAACGGGCAACTGCCACCTTTTTATTAGCAAAACGGGCAACTGCCACCTTTTTATTAGCAAAACGGGCAATTGCCACCTTTTTAAATTGTAAAACGGGCAACTGCCACTTTTTAAATTGAAAAACGGGCAACTGCCACTTTTTAAATTGAAAAACGGGCAACTTCCACTTTTTTAAATTGAAAAACGGGCAACTGACACTTTTTTTATTGAAAAACGGGCAACTGCCACTTTTTTAAATTGTAAAATGTGCAACTGCCACTTTTTTATTAGTAAAAAGGCAACTGACACTTTTTTTAAGCATCAGTATTGGAAGATACTTATCCCTCCTGTGGGACTTTGGACCAGTGCCCTCTTGAAGAGCTACGGCCACTAAGAAATCAGACGCCTTTCCAGGAGTGTTGGCTCCCTGTCTCCCCCTGCAGGACACAGTAGTGACATAGGGGCTGGTGGATAATGGCACAAGCATCGGATACAGCTGGAAGTTTTTGATGTGTACAATCTGCCAGACCTCAGCGCTGGTATTTATTAATCAGTTACATAAAGATGGAAGGGTTTACATGCAAAACCTATTTAAGAACCAATGACCTCAACACTGGGTCTCTGTGCTTCTCCATGTAATGCAGGCAGATTGTGGCCGTTGGGAGGGGTCAGTGGGTGCTGTACATAAAACATCACAGCACCCTGCCTGCCTCAGTACTCCCCTCAGGTGTCCTCAGTCCTGATGCAAGCAGTGGGCTGGCTCTTGGGAGGAGTTATGCAAATATCAAAATACCTTGATGGGGATGTCAGTGTGGAGGAGTGGGCGTTCCCAGGCAGGCTGTATTTGCATACAGACCATCCTAGGGAATGCCCACATGTGAAGGTGAATCTCCATGTTTGAAATCCAATGAATGAAGGGGGCGGGCCAGGGATAGTCAAGCTGGAGAAGAAAAGGCTAAATGATGCTGAACGTCCTCCAGCCAGTAAAGGAGGCGGGGCTCTATCTGACTTGCTGCAGCTTCTAATGCACATGGTGAGATGCTCACAGTGTGCAGTGAAATCAGAGTGAGCCATTTCTGTCCAGGGGAGGATCCGGTACAACTGTGCAAGGCTGGAGGGAAGGCCAGGGGATCAGATTTAAGCATTCTCAGGGCTGTTTCCTCCCTCTCATGGCTGAATTGAGCGGTGAGAGAGGGAAAGAGGTGAAGGATATGATGCTGGGGAATGACGGCAATCTCTGACTGTGCACAGGATTGGTTTACAAATAATGCCACCGATGCAAAAGGCCAGAATTTAGGTCAGAACGCGTCAGTGATATTGATGTTTAACTTCTTGCCGGGGTGGCTGTACGTTTTTTTTTCCTGGGGCGGCTGTACGTTTTTTTTTCCTGGGGCGGCTGTACGTTTTTTTTTTTTTTTTTTCCTGGGGCGGCTGTAAGTTTTTTTTTTTCCTGGGGCGGCTGTAAGTTTTTTTTTTTTTTTTTTTTTTTCCTGGGCGGCTGTACGTTTTTTTTTTTTTTTTTTCCTGGGGCGGCTGTACGTTTTTTTTTTTTTTTTTTTTTTTTTTTTTTTTTTTTTTTCCTGGGGCGGCTGTACGTTTTTTTTTTTTCCTGGGGCGGCTGTACGTTTTTTTTTTTTTTTTCCTGGGGCGGCTGTACGTTTTTTTTCCCTTGGGCGGCTGTATGTTTTTTTTTTTTCCCTGGAGCGACTGTACGTTGTTTTTTCCCTAGGGGGGCTGTACGTTTTTTTCCCCTTGGGCGGCTGTACGTTTTTGTTGTGGTGGTGGGGGCGGCTGTTGTTTTTGTTGTGGTGGTGGGGGCGGCTGTCATTTTTGTGGTGGTGGGGGCGGCTGTAGTTTTTGTTGTGGTGGTGGGGGTGGCTGTAGTTTGTGTTGTGGTGTTGGGGGCGGCTGTCGTTTTTGGGATGATGGGGACAGATGTAGTTTGTGTTGGGATGGTGGGGGCAGCTGTAGTTTGTGTTGTGGTGGTGGGGGCAGCTGTAGTTTGTGTTGTGGTGGTGGGGGCAGCTGTAGTTTGTGTTGTGGTGGTGGGGGCGGCTGTAGTTTGTGTTGTGGTGGTGGGGGCGGCTGTCGTTTGTGTTGTGGTGTTGGGGGCGGCTGTCGTTTTTGGGATGGTGGGGGCAGCTGTAGTTTGTGTTGTGGTGGTGCGGGCGGCTGTAGTTTGTGTTGTGGTGGTGCGGGCAGCTGTAGTTTGTGTTGTGGTGGTGCGGGCGGCTGTAGTTTGTGTTGTGGTGGTGGGGGCGGCTGTCATTTGTGTTGTGGTGGTGCGGGCGGCTGTAGTTTGTGTTGTGGTGGTGGGGGCGGCTGTAGTTTGTGTTGTGGTGGTGCGGGCGGCTGTAGTTTGTGTTGTGGTGGTGGGGCGGCTGTAGTTTGTGTTGTGGTGGTGCGGGCGGCTGTAGTTTGTGTTGTGGTGGTGGGGGCGGCTGTAGTTTGTGTTGTGGTGGTGGGGGCGGCTGTAGTTTGTGTTGTGGTGGTGCGGGCGGCTGTAGTTTGTGTTGTGGTGGTGGGGGCGGCTGTAGTTTGTGTTGTGGTGGTGGGGGCGGCTGTAGTTTGTGTTGTGGTGGTGGGGGCGGCTGTAGTTTGTGTTGTGGTGGTGGGGCGGCTGTAGTTTGTGTTGTGGTGGTGGGGCGGCTGTAGTTTGTGTTGTGGTGGTGGGGGCGGCTGTAGTTTGTGTTGTGGTGGTGCGGGCGGCTGTAGTTTGTGTTGGGGTGGTGGGGGCGGCTGTCGTTTGTGTTGTGGTGGTGGGGCGGCTGTCGTTTGTGTTGTGGTGGTGGGGGCGGCTGTAGTTTGTGTTGTGGTGGTGGGGGCGGCTGTAGTTTGTTTTGGGGTGGTGGGGGCGGCTGTAGTTTTTGTTGTGGTGGTGGGGGAGGCTGTAGTTTGTGTTGTGGTGGTGCGGGCGGCTGTAGTTTGTGTTGTGGTGGTGCGGGGGCTGTAGTTTGTGTTGTGGTGGTGCGGGTGGCTGTAGTTTGTGTTGTGGTGGTGGGGCGGCTGTAGTTTGTGTTGTGGTGGTGCGGGCGGCTGTAGTTTGTGTTGTGGTGGTGCGGGCGGCTGTAGTTTGTGTTGTGGTGGTGCGGGCGGCTGTAGTTTGTGTTGGGGTGGTGGGGGCTGCTGTCGTTTGTGTTGTGGTGGTGCGGGCGGCTGTCGTTTGTGTTGTGGTGGTGCGGGCGGCTGTAGTTTGTGTTGGGGTGGTGGGGGCGGCTGTAGTTTGTGTTGGGGTGGTGCGGGCGGCTGTAGTTTGTGTTGTGGTGGTGCGGGCGGCTGTAGTTTGTGTTGTGGTGGTGCGGGCGGCTGTAGTTTGTGTTGGGGTGGTGGGGGCGGCTGTAGTTTGTGTTGTGGTGGTGCGGGGGCTGTAGTTTGTGTTGTGGTGGTGCGGGTGGCTGTAGTTTGTGTTGTGGTGGTGGGGCGGCTGTAGTTTGTGTTGTGGTGGTGCGGGCGGCTGTAGTTTGTGTTGTGGTGGTGCGGGCGGCTGTAGTTTGTGTTGTGGTGGTGCGGGCGGCTGTAGTTTGTGTTGTGGTGGTGCGGGCGGCTGTAGTTTGTGTTGTGGTGGTGCGGGCGGCTGTCGTTTGTGTTGTGGTGGTGCGGGCGGCTGTAGTTTGTGTTGGGGTGGTGCGGGCGGCTGTAGTTTGTGTTGGGGTGGTGCGGGCGGCTGTCATGTTTCCTGTGGTAAGGGGGTGGCTGTACTTTGTTGTAGCCACAGTGCTCTAATCCTTCCACGTTTCCCATAAGCCTAGCCTAGCCCATTGTTGAACTCCCCCCTGAAGATACAAGTACCTGACAGTCCCATGACTTGCTGGCTTACATAATCCATAGCTTGTAACCAGTATGCAGATTAGATAAAGGTCAGCAATCCTTATCTGCTTACTCACTCCAGGTCAGTAACACAAAAGACTTGATTCAACAGGATCAACATGACAGCCAGGCAACCAGCATTTGCAGAATGGGAATTGACAAAGCCTCCTTGAATGTTAGGGTGAGGGTTCACTTCCAATCTCCTGAGGGCTGATTGGTGATTTGTTTAGACAGAAGATCTGTTTTAGAAGCTGCAGATCTCAGACCTCCATACTAGTTCTGGTGTTCTCAGCCTGAATGTTTATTTATCCAGGCCAACAGCTCCCATCGGAGGAATATGACACAGGTGTTCTTCTCCCTTGAAATGTCACCTGTTTTCTTTGTGGCTGTGAACACTCAGATTCTATATTGGTTTGCTGTGCCTGACACCTGTTTGGTTTGGGAGGGGTCCAATTTCCTGGAATGTCTCGAGTTTGTTGAAGAAATTCTTGTCATAACAGTAAGGGGATGGGCACTTGTAGCCATTGAGTTGGTGTGTGACCACAGTGGACAAACTTGGCTCGATGGAGAAACAGGAGGTGTAAACAGGTGCTGGAAGCCTCCGGCATCCCATTGTTAGAGACTGGGTTACTCCACTGTATTGGTTGGGTTAGCCCACTGGTGTATTGGTTGGGCTAGCCCACTGGTGTATTGGTTGGGCTAGCCCACTGGTGTATTGGTTGAGTTAGCCCACTGGTGTATTGGTTGGACTATCCCACTGGTGTATTGGTTGGGTTAGCCCACTGGTGTATTGGTTTTGCTAGCCCACTGGTGTATTGGTTTTGCTAGCCCACTGGTGTATTGGTTTTGCTAGCCCACTGGTGTATTGGTTGGGCTAGCCCACTGGTGTATTGGTTTTGCTAGCCCACTGGTGTATTGGTTTTGCTAGCCCACTGGTGTATTGGTTTTGCTAGCCCACTGGTGTATTGGTTTTGCTAGCCCACTGGTGTATTGGTTGAGCTAGCCCACTGGTGTATTGGTTGGGCTAGCCCACTGGTGTATTGGTTGGGTTAGCCCACTGGTGTATTGGTTGGGTTAGCCCACTGGTGTATTGGTTTTGCTAGCCCACTGGTGTATTGGTTTTGCTAGCCCACTGGTGTATTGGTTGGGCTAGCCCACTGGTGTACTGGTTTTGCTAGCCCACTGGTGTATTGGTTGAGCTAGCCCACTGGTGTATTGGTTGGACTATCCCACTGGTGTATTGGTTGGACTATCCCACTGGTGTATTGGTTGGGTTAGCCCACTGGTGTATTGGTTGGGTTAGCCCACTGGTGTATTGGTTTTGCTAGCCCACTGGTGTATTGGTTTTGCTAGCCCACTGGTGTATTGGTTTTGCTAGCCCACTGGTGTATTGGTTTTGCTAGCCCACTGGTGTATTGGTTTTGCTAGCCCACTGGTGTATTGGTTGGGCTAGCCCACTGGTGTATTGGTTTTGCTAGCCCACTGGTGTATTGGTTTTGCTAGCCCACTGGTGTATTGGTTTTGCTAGCCCACTGGTGTATTGGTTGAGCTAGCCCACTGGTGTATTGGTTGGACTATCCCACTGGTGTATTGGTTGGGTTAGCCCACTGGTGTATTGGTTGGGTTAGCCCACTGGTGTATTGGTTTTACTAGCCCACTGGTGTATTGGTTTTGCTAGCCCACTGGTGTATTGGTTTTGCTAGCCCACTGGTGTATTGGTTGGGCTAGCCCACTGGTGTATTGGTTGGGCTAGCCCACTGGTGTATTGGTTGGGCTAGCCCACTGGTGTATTGGTTGGGTTGTACCATTGGTATAGAGAGATTGGGTTGTGCCATTGGTGCATGGGTCAGGTTGGGTTCTCCTGTTTCTGATATAGGAAGTGAAGAAAATCTTTCAAATGGTGCACAACACTTTACATATTGTACACATCAGTCCCTACCCCCAAGAAGCTTACAATCTAAAACTGGACATACGCTATACAATATGGTTTTATAATCGCCTGCAAATTTAATAAAACTATGTAATTGAAGGAAGATCTGTATAATCAGTTTGTACAGATCTTGCACAGGAATCAATTGAGTTAATAGCTTGTCTTTGGGCTGTGGAATTAAACTGGGGTACCAGAGGAAATCCATGCAAGCACTGGGAGAACTTGCAAACTCCATGCAAATCATGTCTAACCAGGACTTGAACCGAGGACTTGATTCCAGCAAGACAGAATTAGTAGCCACTGTGTTGTCTCACTTTACTCAAAATGTGTACTTACCGAAAAGGCACATTAATTCATTTAACCCCTTGTGCAGCCCTGGAGTTGCTTTAACTGGACTGTTTTGCTTGAGAGTGGGAAGGTCTGCTTGATCACCTGACCACTTTAATTGGCTGTCACGCTGGTCATGCCAACTCTCGATCATTACTTGACAGCTCAGGTGCTGTGCTTGGAGCGAGCAGTGGCTGCGCTCTTAACATGGAAACATTGGCTGAACATTGATTTATATATGCGGAGTGCAGACATTAAGGCCCACCACACTCTTTGCCACCGCACATACGCGTTACGTGGGCAGCAAGGGGTTAAAAGACATGTAATCACTTGTTGCCAATTAATGAAGTCAGTTTTTACCCCATAATGTAATGTTAGACGGGAATTGCAGCGGCCCCATGCTGAATGAAGTTATTTTGTTTGCATGACATCCGGCTGTTCATGTAAACTGCGGCTCAGCCGCGCTCACCGTATTATGACGGTAATATTGTAATCAGGGGATCGGGGAGCCATGCAGCCGGATAATTAAGATTCATTGTCTCCCGGAGAAAGCTAAGGAGAAAATTAAAAGGGCCATTAAACCGGAAACACCAGTGACTCCAATACCAGAGATCTTCCAGTAACTGCAGTCACATTTAGAAATTGCGTGCTTCTGTAACGTCAACTAGAATTCAGCGCGCCTTTGTTTGGTGAATGGTTTAGTCCTCATTCTATTAAATAACAATTGTCAAAGTATGACAAATTCACAAAAATTATATTTTAAAATTGGCACAATTTGTTGTGTTCCAGCACAGCTTCGAAATCTTTGCAAACGACGGGAACTGTATATACATTTTCAGGTTACAGTGCCTTGCGTAAGTATTCGGCCCCCTTGAACTTTGCAACCTTTTGCCACATTTCAGGCTTCAAACATAAAGATATAAAACTTTAATTTTTTGTGAAGAATCAACAACAAGTGGGACACAGTCATGAAGTGGAACGAAATTTATTGGATATTTCAAACTTTGTTAACAAATAAAAAACTGAAAAATTGGGCATGCAAAATTATTCAGCCCCTTTACTTTCAGTGCAGCAAACTCTCTCCAGAAGTTCAGTGAGGATCTCTGAATGATCCAATGTTGACCTAAATGACAATGATGATAAATGGAATCCACCTGTGTGTAATCAAGTCTCCGTATAAATGCACCTGCACTGTGATAGTCTCAGAGGTACGTTTTTAAAGCGCAGAAAGCATCATGAAGAACAAGGAACACACCAGGCAGGTCTGAGATACTGTTGTGGAGAAGTTTAAAGCCGGATTTGGATACAAAAAGATTTCCCAAGCTTTAAACATCCCAAGCAGCACTGTGCAAGCGATAATATTGAAATGGAAGGAGTATCAATCCACTGCAAATCTACGAAGATCTGGCCGTCCCTCTAAACTTTCAGCTCATACAAGGAGAAGACTGATCAGAGATGCAGCCAAGAGGCCCATGATCACTCTGGATGAACTGCAGAGATCTACAGCTGAGGTGGGAGACTCTGTCCATAGGACAACAATCAGTCGTATACTGCACAAATCTGGCCTTTATGGAAGAGTGGCAAGAAGAAAGTCATTTCTTAAAGATATCCATAAAAAGTGTCGTTTAAAGTTTGCCACAAGCCACCTGGGAGACACCAAACATGTGGAAGAAGGTGCTCTGGTCAGATGAAACCAAAATCAAACGTTTTGGCAACAATGCAAAACGTTATGTTTGGCGTAAAAGCAACACAGCTCATCACCCTGAACACACCATCCCCACTGTCAAACATGGTGGTGGCAGCATCATGGTTTGGGCCTGCTTTTCTTCAGCAGGGACAGGGAAGATGGTTAAAATTGATGGGAAGATGGATGGAGCCAAATACAGGACCATTCTGGATAAAAACCTGATTGAGTCTGCAAAAGACCTGAGACTGGGACGGAGATTTGTCTTCCAACAAGACAATGATCCAAAACATAAAGCAAAATCTACAATGGAATGGTTCACAAATAAACATATCCAGGTGTTAGAATGGCCAAGTCAAAGTCCAGACCTGAATCCAATCGAGAATCTGTGGAAAGAACTGAAAACTGCTGTTCACAAACGCTCTCCATCCAACCTCACTGAGCTTGGGCTGTTTTGCAAGGAGGAATGGGCAAAAATTTCAGTCTCTCGATGTGCAAAACTGATAGAGACATACCCCAAGCGACTTACAGCTGTAATCGCAGCAAAAGGTGGCGCTACAAAGTATTAACTTAAGGGGGCTGAATAATTTTGCACATCCAATTTTTCAGTTTTTTATTTGTTAACAAAGTTTGAAATATCCAATAAATTTCGTTCCACTTCATGATTGTGTCCCACTTGTTGTTGATTCTTCACAAAAAATTACAGTTTTATATCTTTGTCTTTATGCTTGAAGCCTGAAATGTGGCAAAAGGTCACAAAGTTCAAGGGGGCCGAATACTTTCGCAAGGCACTGTATTTACGCCTTTTTGGGAACTTTGGGGTTTGAGGAATTCACCGAGGTTTTGCCCGTGAGTATGCCGGCTCGCACCTTCTAAAAATTCAATAAAGACTTGCAAACCGGAGTGGCAAGACTTGTTGGAAAGCTCCAGTATTAAAGTTGAACTCCTTAGAAGAAAACTGTAGCTCTGAATTAAATAATAAAGCATTAAATGCAGTCATTTTTAAATACAGGCAGTGAAAGTACTAACATTTGACCTGGTATCGGCTCTTCCAGACCTTGTACAACAGAGCTCAGATTGGGGGAGAGAAGCAGTTCAAGTAACCAGTAAGTTGTGCTGCAGTGCAAGGAGCTTGCTGATAGGAGGAGAGGGCAGAGTGATGGTGAGTTAAGCTTATCGTGGTGCTGCTTTTCGCTTACTGTCTAATCACAAACTGGGGTGGGGAGTGTTAGTATTACTTAAGGTGGGGACTGTTAGTGTTGCTTAAGGGCATAATCTGCTTATTGATAGATTAAACAATAAGGAATGCATTATAATTGCATTATATACATATTTTTGCATTGGAGTCTGGAAACAAATGCAACTGAGATTAGGAAAATACACAGGCTCCTACAGATTTTCCCACCAGCCTCAAGCCGTACGGAGGTACAGACCTTCCGTTATGTAGCTGGATGAAGTAATCCATGGACTACCGGTATAGGTAGGATGACCTCTACTGCAGGGGCGTAACCAGGGCCGCCATCAGGTCAGGGGGGTACAGCCAGTACTCCTGTATGGGGCCCCAGCACATAGGGGGGCCCAGACAGCAGGAAGATCAGTAGGATGACAGCATACCTCCCAACCTGGGCAGGACTGTCCCGCTGTACAAAGGCTTTGTTCTGGTGATAAATGTTACCTTCTAGCTCAGAAGGACCTGCAGCAGTGGGAACATTTAGAACAGCCAGGGATTGGCTAACAAACCAGCTGGGTGTGCACTATGCAGCCACCATGAGAGACTGCACCTGTCAAATTCATGCTGTGATGTCAGTAATGGGCGGGACTGCTACTCAGACCCGCCCCCTGTGTCAAGCAACACGTGCATAGGGAAGAAGGAGAAGGAAGCTATGGCAGCTAGCAACAGAAAGGTATTTTAGAAAGGTAGTCATGTGGAAGATGGGGGACCTTTGGGGAAGATAAGGGCAGAGGAGAGGTGTGTGTGTTGCAGAGGTTGTAGCAGCTGGGAAGAGGTGCAGTACAGAGGCATTTACATACATTCGGTACTATGTACAGCTTGGTATGGCACTACTCCCGATTTTTAACATTGGCCTCAATGGGAAATCTTGGTCACCTTGGTATGGCACTGCTCCCTGTCTAACATTTGCATCTATGGGAAATTTTGGTCAGCTTAGTAAGGCACTACTCCCCATCTAGCACTCTCCTGAACCCTATGCATAATACACTCCAGAACCCTGCATTCTGTATCTAGCATTCTCCTGAACGTATTCCTGCACTCTGTACATAATGCATTCCTGATCCCTGCACTCTGTACGGGGATGGGGTTGTGAATTTGTGGAGGGATTTGGGGGGTTGCGCTGTGGGGGGTGATTGGGAGGGATTTCTGCTAGGAAGAGGGATTGGGGGAGGGGGTGATAATAATATTTTGATATTTTTGGTGGAAGGGGGGGGGGCCCTGTCAGGTAGGCTGTATGGGGCCCCAGGATTTCTAGCGGCAGCCCTGGGCATAACTACAGGGGTTGCAGGGGTTGCAATTGCAACTGGGCCCCATGCTCCAGGGGGCTTGTGCGGCTCCCCTGTACACCTGGATAGGAGGGGTGCAGGGGCAGCATGTAGAGAAATCACTGTCCTCTTTTTTCCTCCTGTAGCTGCAGGAAGAAAATAGAGGAGATTGGTTCCTCTGTATGCTGCCCCCGCCACTCCTCCTATCCAGTTCACTTGTGTTCTGCTGTCTCTGTGCCCCTGTGTGTTCCCCCCCCTCCCACTGTGCTCCCTTCCCTCTCCTGCCGGCTGCTGCAGGGGTTGTGTCGCAATAGAGAACCAGGAAGGGGTCAGTAAATATGTAATTTACCAACTCCCTTCCTTTTCTGAATGGACAGAGTCATAGTCAGTCGCATTGTAAAAAAATAAAATAAAATGAGAAAAAAATAATACAATTAAATAACCAAAAAATAAAACTACTGACACCAGTGGGTGAACTTCCAGGATTACAAGGGTCACACTTGCGACCGGGCCCTGACATTCCACCCCTGTGGGGAGGCCACAATATGGCAGGAAGGGGGACCCACTGCAGAACTTGTGAAAGGGTCTCACTGCGAGACCGTAGTAAAGGGCCCCGCAACGGGAGTAAAAGGCCCCAGGATCAGTGGGAAGAGTCCCGGCCAGGGGTCTGGGGGGGGGGGCCCTTCATGGTTTCTTGCACCGGGGCCCTGAAGGTTCTAGTTACGCCTCTGCTCTACTGCACTTGTGTTCTATTGCAAACCATGAGTCTCTCTACTGCAGTGAAAATGGGACTTGTAGTTTTTCCATTCACAGATCCTGCAGGTGGAGTCATGCACAGGCATGCTGAATTTAAAAAATATACAAAATGAGGGATGTGAGCAGTTTGAGGGAGGGGGCTGCAGAATGGTACCATGTTCCATATTACACCCTAAATATGGAGGTAACATTCAACATGGTGTGAAAGGAGGAATTGGCCATCAGGTCTCCCACCCTGCCAGACATGAATGTTATGTGGCTGATCTCAGAACTGGATGGGCAGAAAAAAAAATCCACTGGCAGGTAAAATAGCTCCGATACTGTATATTCATATCACCTGTGTATTTGTCTTGTTGCAAAGATTTCTGAATCCTGAACTGGCAGTGGATGTCTGAGCAGAGATGGACATGTGGTCGGTGGCTTTTGGTCCAGAAGCCATTGGTTGGCTAGAACAGCCTTTTTCAACCAGTGTGCCCAGGCACCCTGGGGTGCCTTGAGGTTTCTTCAGGGGTGCCTTGGCTAAATGCCTAACATTTGATCAAAAATTTTATACAAACCAGCTGGTGGATGAAGCCTGCCCTCTAACAAAGCCACGGGTTTTCCCTATGCACCATTACGACTTTCTAGACACTGGCATCCTAACAACCCATGATGCCATCAGTTGATAAGGAGGATGTCTGTTGCCTCCACAGCATTCTTGTTTGACCTTCCTGTGCCCCTCTTCTCTCAGCACTGGGGTAATATTATCTGAGAGAATTAAAGGAGAAGAGAAACATAGGAATACCAGTCAGTACCAGTGTGCAAAAGTGTATTTACTTTGAAAGAATAAATCACCGCTAACGTTGGGCGTCCTACGTGTGGGTGTTGCTGGATTATGTAAAACTATTAGAATAGTTTTTTACATTTTTGAATGGGGTGCCTCAAGACTGTCCATAATTTTAAGGGGTGCCTTGACTGAAAAAAGGTTGAGAAACACTGGGCTAGAAATTCATGTTTGGTACGCAGTGTCGAGAAGAGAGATATTCATGGCAAAATTTTCAGCGTTGGCGTATTTAATTCATTTTGTGTTCCTCATCATCCAATTAATAATTCCTCCATAGTCAACATTTTTGGGTTCCTCCAGACATGACACCAACGTTGTGATGTTCTTGTATGTATGGTCCATAACTATAAAGATTTGTTTGCCAACCACCACCTGCTGATGGATCTCGTTATTGAATAATGAACTCCCTACCAAATACAACAGCATGCATAAAAGTTGGGAGAATACCTGCAAAATGTTATCTTGTCCAATGTTGGTCAAGGGCACGTCCATATTGGTTGCCACAGGGGGTCCTGAATAAGCCTGTTATCTGTGCAGTTACAGCCCCTGGGAGTTTAAATCTTGTTTTCAATTATGTTTTTTTTCCCAAGTGTTCCATTAGGAAATATATTTTCAAGGGTTCTTGAAAGTCTACTGATGACGGGGTCTTTGGTTGCAAGCAAATGTACAGAATTCAGTCTGGAGTTGTGAAGGTGCAATTTGCTATCTTGAGAAAAAATAGCAAATCCGTATTCTTTGTTTCTATACAATAATGTTAAATTGGAAAATGTTCACTGTAGAAATTGGGGGATATGCCAAGTGTGTGCTGCTGGATTCAATGGATGCTGCCACATTACGAAAAGAAGTGCATAATTTCCAGATCTCATAAAGTACAAATGATATGGAAACCATGGCATGGAGCTGAATTGTACTGGAAATGGCAAACACATAAGTAGCAATATACATAACAATATCTACTTTCCGTTATAAATGGTCTCCTTAAAGCGGTTGTAAACCCAAAAACGCAAAAAAAAAAAAAACCTGCAAGACAAAGGCATAATGAGCTAGTATGCATCGCATAGTAGCTCATTATGTATTACTTACCTTAGAATGAAGCCCCGACACGGACCCCCAGACATCGCTGCGGGCGCTGCCATGATCCCTCAGCGTCTCTTCCGGGTTCGGCGGCTCCGGAGCTGTGATTGGCCGGAGCCGCGATGACGTCACTCCCGCGCACGCGCGCGGGAGTGATTTCCCGGCAAGCAAAACTGAAGGTCCCCCCGGACCTTCAGAGCGCATGCGCCGCTCGCGTGAGCGGCTGCATGCACTGCAAATATCTCCTAAACTGTGCCGGTTTAGGAGATATTAATTGTACCTACAGGTAAGCCTTATTATAGGTTTACCTGTAGGTAAAAGTGTAAAAAAGCGGGATACTACCACTTTAAGCTTGCCATATGTGGATTAAATTTCATGTGATTCCTGCTGAATCGGCCAAAGTTTGTTCCCTGGGTGGCCCTACCAGCAACATGAAGATTCTCCCATCCACACTGTTTAGTGTGGATGAAGGAATCAAGTACATGGCCCGCTTTAGGGCGTACCTGTGCCCTGCCATACCCAAAAGTTGCATTCAGGGGAGTTACATAGTTACATAGTTTACATAGTTAGTGAGGTTGAAAAAAGACATCAGTCCATCCAGTTCAACCTATGATGTGTGTGTATGTTTGCTGCTAACCGTACATTGAATACCCCTGTACGTTGTGGTCTTTAAGGTGCCCATCTAATAGTTTTTTTGAAACTATCGATGCTCCCTGCTGATACCACTGCTTGTGGAAGAGAATTCCACGTCCCTACTGCTCTGACAGTGAAGAACCCCCTACGTATTTTAAGGTTAAACCGCCTTTCCTCTAGTTTTAGTGAGTGGCCACATGTCTTATTGTATTCCCTTTCTCTGAATAGTTTGTTCCTTATGCTGGGGTCACCAGTACAGTATTTGTACATTGATATCATATCCCCCCTCAATCGTCTCTTCTCCAGAGAGAATAGGTTCAGTGCTTGTAGTCTTTCCTCATAGCTGATGTCCTCCATTCCCCTAATTATTTTTGTTGCCCTTCTCTGGACTCTTTCCAGTTTCAGCACATCCTTCCTGAGGACCGGTGCCCAGAACTGGACAGCATACTCCAGATGCGGCCGGACCAGAGTCTTGTAGAGAGGGAGAATAATCTCTAGTTGCTAGACCCTGGCACGTGGGTCAGTTGCCCCAGGTCTCCAGTCTCATGCCCCCAGGTCTCCAGTCTCGTGCCCCCAGGTCTCCAGTCTCGTGCCCCCAGGTCTCCAGTCTCGTGCCCCCAGGTCTCGAGTCTAGTGCCCCAGGTCTCGAGTCTAGTGCCCCAGGTCTCGAGTCTAGTGCCCTAGGTCTCGAGTCTAGTGCCCCAGGTCTCCAGTCTGAAGCTGCTTCTTTATAAGGTGGGTAGGAACACTTATGACTTGTGACTAGGTGAGCATAAAGCGGTTGAATTATCTGGACATGTTAAAAGTGGATCATTGCCATTTACCTCACTAGACCCCAGTGGCTAAGCTTATACTGTATATTATACTATTGTGGCGGTTGTGCATGTCTAGCATTTTTATTAAAGTAATAGTCACTTTAATTGATGTGAATTCATTTGAACATGTTAAGAGTACGCCATTCCTCATAGAAGTCTTTTTTTTTTTTTTTCTCATTAGTTGATCTCTTTCCTGTAGACTTTGTCCTGCCGCCTCCCCCTCCCAGCGATGACTCCATCTTGAGCCCCGTGTCTTTTCCACCTCCTCCACCTTCCTTCAGTGACGATGTTCTTGGCTCCCCTACGTCTAGTTTCCCCCCTCCTCCGCCTCCTGAGTTTGCCGAACCCTTCCCACCCCCTGTGGAGGAATCCTTCCCATCACCGCCTCCGCTGGAGGAAGCGAGTGATATCCAGGTAAGAGAGACCAAAAAAGGATTTATTGAATATTTTCATGGCCTGGTGCCCAATGCAATATTTTCGGAACAATGTCCTCTACCCTTTTTTTGTTTCTAAAAACCAAGCAGTACCATTTTTTGATAGCACCGCTTTGCTACCAAAGTTCACGTTTTGTTGACTAACTAATAAATTATTTTTATTTGAAGATACATTGGTTCAGGATTTTGGTAGATCTATTTATGTTCTTTAGTTAAAAGGCTGCTTTCTAAGATTCAATGGATCAGAAGTGGAGGCCCCAGAATGACAATAGTAAGTTTGGTAACATGAAGGGAGCAGTAGACTTATGGTTGACAGTCCAGCTCAATTTTTTATTGTCATGAGGGTACAAACTACAGACAATGCATTTTGAGGGCTCTACTGATCTCACTTGATCAGGGCTACAAATACCACCTGAAAGTTTGATCAGAATTGTACATACAGAAAAGGCCATGCATGATGATATAGATATGATACAGCGTAAAAAGCAATGTGCAATATTATAAAAGGTTTACGGACACAAGGACACAAGAAGTTAATCCTGTATGTAGAATTATGATGAAAGTTGTATGTTATTTGTAGGCCTGATTAAGGGAAAATTGGGGAAGTCCCCAAAAAGTGTTGGTGATAATTTTACTCTCGTGACCAGTGCTCCTTTAAACTGTAACCTGTGGGCCAGGTGGGGCCATTTGCTTCCCTTTTATTTGGGTTTTGGGGCACTAAACCTCCTATGGGCTCTTTCACACGGTCCGCCTCCGTTGGCGGACTTCATGCTGCTCAGCGGGGGATCCCCGCTGAGCAGGCAGGTGACAGCTCCCTCTCTGCTCTGTGTGCGGAGAGGGAGGTGTCAGAGCCCCGCTACTCTCTATGGTGGAATCGGATAAGAGTGGACCGCCTGTCCACTCTCATCCGATCCGATCCCCTGGACGGATGGAAAATACGGTTTCCATCCGTCCGGATTTCACGGACAGGATCGGATGCGGATGGCAGCGGGTGTCAGCGGACATGTCACCGCTGACATCCGCTGCCCCATAGGGATGCATGGAGGATCCGATCAGGTCCGCCTAAAAAACTGACTGGTGGATCTGACCGGATCGTTCGCGTGAAAGAGGCCTAATAATAATAAAAATAATATGATGGGCCATCATTCCTTCAGTTCACACCAATGATGAGGCAAATTTCCTCCATATGACATCAGTGATGAGGCATCATTTCTCCCACTAACACCATTGATAGGGCAAAATGCCTTCAATTTACACCATCCATGGGACACAATGTCTTCAATTTATACCATCCATGGGACACAATGTCTTCAATTTATACCATCCATGGGACACAATGTCTTCAATTTTATACCATCCATGGGACACAATGTCTTCAATTTTATACCATCCATGGGACACAATGTCTTCAATTTATACCATCCATGGGACACAATGCCTTCAATTTACACCATCCATGGGACACAATGCCTTCAATTTACACCATCCATGGGACACAATGCCTTCAATTTACACCATTGATGGGGCACAATGCCTTTAATTTACACCATCCATGGGACACAATGCCTTCAATTTACACCATCCATGGGACACAATGCCTTTAATTTACACCATTGATGAAGCATTATTTCCTCCACTGACACCACTGATAGAGCACAGTTCCTTCCTCTGGTTCCAGCAATGAGGAATTATTCCACTCACAGCTGCCAATTATGGAGTACTCTTGCCTCCATTGACACCAGTGATAGGCAGTGCTGGATTACCAAATAGGCAGAGTAGGCACTGGCCTATGGACCCCACGACAACAGTTTACAATAATATTGATTTGATCCTAAAAGAAAAATAACAATGAAGCGTTCTTAAATTGTTTAAAAAGGATCTGTAGCACTACCCCTGTAGGAGCTGCTGAATAAGATGGGTCCTCTGTTCTTTGCCTCAACCTTCCTAAGAACCTCAGCCCCTTTGACACACCAGGTTGAGGGGCAGTCCTTTTGAGATGTTTACTTTTGGCTATCATTGGGGCCATTTAAGAGTCTTAGTTGGAGGGGATTTCCTCTTATTTCCTGTTGTGTCAGAGGCAAATTCTTCCCACTGGGACACAGCAAAAAAACAGAGAGGTAACTCTTCCCTAGTCTATTAAAAAATGACTATACATACACTTTAACTTTGCTGGATTTAACTATTTTCATTAAATCTACTGTTCACTTTTTTACTTGCAGCTTTCCATTTTGATCTTCTGTGAACTGTGGAAAGATTAAGTCCTAGTACAGGACGGAAAAACAAAAATGAGTTTATTAGCAGTCTTTACAGTTACTGGAAGTACCGTAATGGAAAGTTGTGTTGGTAAATTACTTAAAAAGATGCAAAGTGCAGATTTTGCCCTTTATACATCCCTTATCCTATAATGTTTGTTTCCTTTTTGAGTAATGGTATTTTGGTTACAAGGATTTTTTTTTTCACTAGCTTGTCATCTTTTTTTCATTCACCCCTCTAATTTCTTCCTGTTGGAAGTCCTGGTTCTGCTTCTTTTCATCTCTCCACCAGCCATGGGGAGTCTTGTTTCAGCAAGGGAAGTCTGTTATTTCTTCGTCCCCAATCTCTCCAATTTTCACCCCCTGGCAGGACCATTTGTTTTGTTTTTAAAGGATGTTTCTTCATAGGCATGCCTTCTAACATATATATATATACTATGCATGGTTCAAATCTGAATGATTTTCTTCAAATTACTTTTAAAACCTGACTTTGATCTACAAAAGTACTTCACTCTTGGTTCACAGGTTCCACTACCACCACCTCCTCCAGCTCCACCTATTCAACTAGTATCTGCACCGAAACCTGCTGCACCAGTTCCTTCCAAGCCCTCTCCCCCATCCATGTTTCCCCCAAAAAATCCTCCTACATTTTCCCCCAAGCCCGCTGGCCCATCGTCTTTCAGCCCCAAGCCTGCTGCTCCTGCACCAGTTGCTCCAAAGCCCGCTTCTCCATTTGTTCCAAAAGTCTCTGCTCCTCACACATATTCCCCTTCACCACCTGCCACTAACCCTCCACCAGCTCAGAGCTTCTCCCCAAAGCCAAGTGTGCCATCATTTTCTCCAAAACCGACTCCATCTCACACCTTTGCTCCGAAGCCTTCTGCTCCACACACTTTCTCTCCTCGGCCAGCAGAGCCAAGTTCAGAGGCCTCGCGACCACCAGAGCAAAAGTTTCCTCCACTGCAGCCTGCAGTGTCTGAACCTCCAGCATCCATCTTACCATCATCTGTACGGTCACCAGGATTCAACTATGCACATCAACGAGAAAAGCCTCAAGTGCTTGAAAAAGCCAGACCGGATGACAATGTCAGGGTTCCAGCCCCGCAGATGGAGCTTAGCAGAAATTTTGTGCCACCGGAGAGTGTTAAAAGCGGAGTGATAAAAGCCAATGGGACCTCTGTCCCTAAAACGCAACCGGAATATTTTCAGTCGCCAAGGTCGCAGTCTGATGGCGTGCAAACCAGAGGACCTCAGCCAAGCCTGCAAAGACCTTCTGAGCCAGTAAGGAACCTTAAATATAAATGCTTTAAATTGAATGGGGGGCAAACCTGTATGGTAAAATCTACAGAAGTGAGAAAGTGGTGTTTGGGGCAAGTTGTTTAAATTGTCCAATCTCGTGTTTATCCAACAAGTAGGTGGCCAGTCAGATCAGGAGATCCAACCATAGATCGCTCCATGTGGATAAAACTGTCTTGACTGGTTGGGCTTCTTGGGTTTAAATAGTATTTAAAGTCAAAAATGTTTTATTTGAGTTTGGGTAGTGTAGCAAAAGGTTAGAACATGGGTGTCCAACCTTTTTGGCTTCTCTGGGCCACATTGAGTGTAGAGAAATGTTCTCGGGCTGCATATAAAATCTATACTATAGTTAAGGTATATAAGTAATAAAACGCCGCCGTGCCCTTCCCGCGCTGCCGCCACCCCCCCCAGCACTAATTAAACACAACTAGAGGATGATCCCTTCCAATCCCTTACAGTTAGTTGGAAGCCGCTGTGGCCGTGCCCCCGACCCAACTTCCTTCCTCCCCAGGAAAAAATAAATAAAAATTGTCAGGGGACAGTGGGCAGCATTGCCTGCGGTTCTGGGCCGCAGGTTGGACATGCCTGGGTTAGAACCTTTGTCTGGTTTTTACTGCTTCCTGTTTGTCCTACTTAGCAGGACTGAGAGTCGCTAGTTACTAGGACAAAAATGGAGGGGGCACGTGTTTCAGGGACAACTTTCTGGAGGGGATGTCTCCTTTGTGAGATTTGCTCACTTTCTGTGGAGTCTGAGATAGGTAATTAAGATAAATTGTACCAATTGGATACAAATAAAAAAATAAAATAAAAACAGCTTCTAACTTTAGCTTGTTCAATTAAGGTTTGACAAAAAAGAAAAGAAGAAAAAACCTGGAAACTGATTTGGTGTAGAGTCTAGTTTTAGTAAATCACAGCCGGTGTTCCACTGTGTATAGCCATGTGTGCTCTTGTGGTTATCAGCCAGGAGAAATATCATTGGGCAGATGAAGTGTTGAGGGCAGGAAATTATTCCAATATACTGTTATTCTCTTGCAGAATCGGACTGCTGGTGCCACTACTCTAAACATGAAGGAAGTGGAAGAGCTGGAAATGCTGACTCAGCAGTTAATGCAGGAGATGGACAAACAGCCCACAGGAGAAGGGCACGTGTTGGGTACATAACATTTTCTTTGTAATCACTAAAGCTTCATTGTGCATGAGTGTCATGTCTTCCAGTATTGATCAGGCTCTAAAAAGAAAATTGACCCAAGAAAAATATGACGGCCACTACTGACACATGTTGCTGTTGGAAGTGATCCTAAAGCCTCGTACACACGCAACGATTGTTGGCCGACCGATCGTCCGACTTTTGTCCAGAGTGGTGTTTTGTTGGTTGGAATGTGCCTTGACTGCACACGAATTTTCTCGGCCAACAAAAATCTACTTCAGAAGTGATGTCATGTGCTGGTTTACTTTCCGTGTGTTTTTTCTCCTCTGAGCATGCCCAGTCTTGCTCATCAGATTTTTGTCTGCCGAAATCTGTACTGACTGATGGAAAATCGGCCGTTGTATTGACAGCCAACAAAAATTTTATAGCCTGCACACCAGATTTTTTTCGGCCGAAAAGTCGGAGACGGTTGTCAGAAGCATCACTAACAAGCCGAAAATCGGCCGATCGGACGTTGGCCGAAAATTCCCGGCCAATAATCGATGCGTGTGTACGAGGCATTTGGCTTAAGAACATTCTAAATCACTCAGTTGGAGCAAAACTTGCAACCAGGGCTTTCAGACCACCTGCTGGGATTGCTTTTTTGGGGTCATTGACTTAGATATTATTGAAGTCAAAAGCTTGCCATACACTTAGTCAAACCCAACCCCTTTTTTTGGTAAAATAAAACTTGTTTGGCTTATTATAACTTAGCTGCTGTTCTTGGTTCAGTAATCATTGTGGTGGTCTCCAAAATTGTTACAGAGTTTATTTCCACATCCAATTTAAATTGGAGTGGCTCTCAAGGTGACCAGAATTTCTTCTGTAATTTAAAGGCAAGCCCAGTCCGTCTCCAAAAAGACACACAATTATAGGTGACCCTTTTGCGTGTCGGAGACTGGTTTAAATCTGTATGCTGTGTTTAAAAAGCTTGTCAATGGGTGAGGTTCGTCTGCTCTAATGTAAACTCTTAAGAACATATGTTAAGTAGAAATCTTAAGTGTTTAACCCCCCCAGGGTCACCAGTGAAAGCTAGAGCTCTGCCGGAATAGTGAAACGAGGTCAACTGTCAGCTTAATTTACGTAGCTTGAATATTTTTAGTTTGTTTTTGGTTGTTAGTCACTATTTTCATCCATTTCTGAGCTCATATCCTGTTATGAATACAGAAAACTTCCCCTTTTTAACATGGGTTATAGTGTCTGCTAGCATGGATGTTTCGCCTACGGAAGGCTCCAGTGCCTCCCTTAGTGTATACCTCCACCTAAGGGAGTATTGACATTCGGGTCAGTGTGCAAGTTTTGAAGCATTAGAGAAAAATTATTGAATTCCAGGATTTAATTCTGCTTTACTTAATTTTAATTTAATTCTAATTTAATGTTCATTTAAATGGTTAAAATGTATCTAGTGATGTCGAGGCACCATAATTGAAGGAACTGAAATACAATGATTGAAAGGGTCAGGCCAGGAACAGCCAGGCTGGAGAGGAAAGGGTTAGATGATAAACATTCTCCAGCTAGAAAGGTGGATCGGTCTATCAGACGTCGGCTTCTAATGCAGATTTTGAGAAACTCCCGATGTGCAGTGACATCATAGTAAGCAAATTCAGTACAGGAGAGATGCCTGTACAAGTGTGAAAGACTGAAGGGAAGGCTGGGAGTTAGCATTAAAGTACCCTTGTCTGAAAACCTCTGACTATAATTCGGAGGGGGGACTAAATACATTTGGCCATATAAGGCATTACTTTTTGGGAGCACTGTGACTTTAAGGGCTTATGTCTGTTTGCAAAGGTTAGTAATTAAGTGATGGCGGTATTGTTGTCTGTGGTCATTAGCATGGTGCTGTGTGCTGGTTTGTTTGGTATGTCAAAATTAAGTTTATACTGAAGGGTATAAATGGTATTTGTAGACATGTGAATTAGATCTGGAGGCCTTAATTAAATCTCCTTCTAATTGTTTCCAGAATAGAAATCTGTTTGCTGGTTCTCACGCAGATTAGCCACTGTAGACCTGCTATCGAAACTTTTTAATCTGAGCTTGTCGGGTATTAGTGGGCCCGGATGGGAAAGGAAGCCAACTGCAAAACTTAAAGCTCAAATCCAGTCCGTACCTTATTTTGGTTTTGATTAAAAGTGGGGAGGGTTAGGATTTATGTCAGAATTGTACAGTTGTACAATGTTTGATTTATTGTAAACTATAAATTGTGTGGGTCTGTCTGTTATATTAGGTGTGGTTGTGTTAAAGAAGAGCTCATGACTCAACTTTATCCCCCTAGCTTCTGTCTCTGGCACTTGGTAGAAATCGGTGCTGCTTGAAAGTAGGTGCAGGCTCTTTTCCAGCCTGTAGGTGGCGTTGCACCTCTATTTTAGGTAGGGTTGGGTGTGGTTCAATGAGGGAAAGTGTCTTCCCTTACTGCAGTGGCTATCTTGGGAAGACATTGTCTGATTGGACACCAAAATCCCACGAGACCTTGGTCGCCATCTTGATTGAGGACCTGATAAATAGGTTGGCCTGCGTCACCCTGGGACAAGTTGCAGGTAAGGGACAGGAACCCGCTGTTTAGGGAAAGCATTCAGTGCAACCAAATGTTCCTGGTGATTATGGATAGATCAGGGAGGTCTCCTGAAATTCGGAACCCTGTGCCTAAACTAGGAAAGTGAAGTCTCTCCATACATGTTTATCTAGTAGCTATGTCACATTCAACTGGACTTTGCAGTGTTTTAGATGTTTCATAGCTTATCCCAGCCATTCTTAAAGTGGAGTTCCACCCTATTTTTATACTTACCTCCATCTTCTCGCTCCGGGTCACCTGAAAAAGAAATGGATAATCGCATATTTTTTTTTTTTTTACTTACCTCGTAGCGAAGAAAATATACTTACCTTACTTCCTTCTTCCTCCTTCCTCGGCCGCGGCCCGTCGTCACTTCCTGGCTCTGCAATGATTCCTGGGAGCTGGACGTCATAGCTCCCAGGAATCATTGCGCCTGCACCGGCCCCGACGTCAGTTCTGGGTCGCGCGCATCATCCCCTTCTAAACAGCTTCTGGGCATGCCCAGAAGCTGTGGAGGGGTGACGCGCGCGACCCGGAAGTGACGTCGGGGCCGGCGCAGAGCATCGTGGGACCACAGAAGGCGGAAGAAGACGCCGAAGAGGACGCGCTGGCTTCAAGCTGCCCACATCTGAGATGGCAGCGCTGGACAAGACGTTTGCAAGGTAAGTATTTCGTCTTGCAGGTAAGTGCAACCCGGGACAGATCAGAGGCTAGCCATTGTGGAATGCACTAGCCCTGACTGTCCCGGGGGTATTAAAAAAAAAAAAAACAAATCCAGGGTGGAACTCCGCTTTAACCAGGGTTTCTCCATATGTTGCAAGTGGCACTTTTGAATGACGGTTGATTGTCCTCCCATTTGATGGTGCCTGTATTATAGTTCCTGGGCCAGCACCACTTAACCAGGGTTCCTCCATATGTTGCAAGGGGTTCCTTGAATGATGGTTGATTGTCCTCCCATTTGATGGTGCCTGTATAGTTCCTGGGCCAGCACCACTTGGCAAAGCCAGCAGCATGACACCAATGATCTTTTAAGCTGTCTGTAATAGTGGCTTTCTAGCCACCTCTATAAGGGTTGCATTGTTCTTTCTGACTACCCTTGTGAGGGGCATTTTTCTCATTGACCCCCAATGAATTTGTTGCAGAGGGGGCTCCTCAAGGCCTGAAAATTAATTTAGGGGTTCCTCTAGGGTAGGGATCCTCAAACTACGGCCCTCCAGCTGTTGCGGAACTACACATCCCATGAGGCATTGTAAAACTCTGACATTCACAGACATGACTAGGCATGATGGAAACTGTAGTTCCTGAACAACTGGAGGGCCATAGTTTGAAGACCCCTGCTATAGGGTAAAAACGTTTCAAAAGGGTGGTTTATCCAGACCACCTCCTTTATTTTTAATGATTGGCAGAAAAATACCTCCGTATTTGTATCCAGACACCTTTATCCAACCACCATGGAAAGGCCGATGTTGTCCAAAAACAGGATGGGAGGTGTGGAAAGTTATAAAATGCATGTACATTGGGGCACACTGGGGAGACTAAGCAACCTCACAACTAATGGCCCAACCTTGAAGGGCAAATTCTACAGGTCAAGACTTCACGTTTGAGTGGAAGACAGCGCTGAATTGGTGCTGCTCGAGGCTGCCTAGCAGCAAATTGCTATGTAAAGGGTATAGCGGGAATCACTTATAATGGGTTGTATCCCAATTGTAGGTGGTAGGTGATAGACTCTGTTGGGGTCTAGGACTGCCATCTTTCTGATAACCACAATGGAGGAGTTACCACGATGAACACTTGGGTGATTGGAGAGGAGCGTCCAAAGTTAAAAAAAGTTAAGCAAATTACTGTTTGAAGGGTATAGAGGGGATTGCTTATAATGGGTTGTATCCCAATTGTAGGTGATAGGTGATAGACTCTGTTGGGGTCTAGGACTGCCATCTTTCTGATAACCACAATGGAGGAGTTACAGCAGTGAACACTTGGGTGATTGGAGAGAGCGTCCAAAGTAAAAAAAAAAGCCTCACTTCATGAATTTTATAGTTGTTTATTGAAAATAAAAGTAGAGCAAGTATAGTAAACACGTTGAAGCTTTAACTGCAATACAGCTATAAAATTCATCAAGTGAGACTTGAGATACTACTCTCCAATCACCCAAGTGTTGACCGTGGTAACTCCTCCATTGTGGTTAACACTTGGGTGATTGGAGAGTTGTATCTCAAGTCTCACTTGATTAATTTTATAGCTGTATTGCAGTTAAAGCTTCAACTTGTTTACTATACTTGCTCTACTTTTATGTTCAATAAACAACTATAAGAGAGTCGGTTCACACTGGGGGCGACACGACTCTGCACTACTTCGGGGGCGACTTGTGCATTCCCATGCACCACGACTTCGGAGTGACTTGCAGGGACTTCACATAATGGAATTCTATGCAAGTCGCTCCGAGGTCGCCCCCCGAAGTAGTACAGGAACCTTTTTCTAAGTCGGAGCGACTTGTGTCGCTCCTATTAGAACGGGTCCTGTAGCGGTCAATGGAGCGCGACTTGTCAGGCTGACAAGTCGCCTGACAAGTTGCGCTAGTGTGGACCGGCTCTAAAATTAATGAAGTGAGACTTTTTTTTTTTTTTTTTTACTTTGGACGCTCCTCTGCAATCACCCAACAGGTCAAAACTTAGTCTTCCCACTACTTGGGGAAATGAATATTAATTTGAGGACAGTGAGGTTTACATTTTGGGCATAGAGGACAACTAGTTCACAAGACGCATGAAATAGGCCATTAATGTCTAACTGGAACAACCATCGCTGAACAGGGATGGGGGGCTGTGACCCCCCCCCCCCCATCTGTCTTTGACATATACTGCTCTGCTAACATCTCTGCTTTGGAAGCAATTCACACCTTCAACTATGTAAATCAAAAGATTAACACCTACGCAGACTCCCTTAGACCAAGATGGGATTATGTAGCTAAAACATGGTGGATTCGTAACTTTCACACCTCCCATCTTGTTCTTGGACAATAACATCTGCCTTCCCATGGTGACTGGATTAAGGTGTCTGTGCTATCTGTGTGGTTATATTGGTTGGGGTACATTCCTGACATTTATTATAACAGAAGAAGTGGCTTGGAGAAGCTACAAAGCGTCTTTAACATTACAGAACAAGTTGAACGTGACTAACTACTACTAGATGTTTGACGGGAATGTATTCTGTGATAATAGTGAAAAGGGCCATTCAGGAATGGATTGTTGGTTGTTGATTGTCAATTGTTGGTTATCCTTTCCTCCTCTCAGATCTCTGTGGATCCTGCGGTAAGGGTCTTTCTCGGACAGAGACGGTGGTGCGAGCCGGGGAACACCTATACCATGTACACTGCTTCCTGTGCTCCAAGTGTGACCAGCAGCTCCAAGGTCAGCAGTACTATGAGAACAAGGGACGTCCACTCTGCGAGGAATGCTATCAGGTAAGTGCATCAGTTGCCGCCGGGGTATTATTTCCAGAAGGGGGTTCACTAAACCAATTCAAAGCTTTACAGAAGGCAGTAAGTGAAAGTGATTGGGTAACTACTAATGCTATCCAATAAACAATATAACTGTGCTGGGGTCACTGTGTTTAACTGGATTTGTTTTCTAATCCGCTGCTGCCAGAATTCACAGGGGACCTCACAGGGTCATTGAGAGAATACTTTCTGAGTATTTTCCTCTCTCTGCTTCTTATATTACCAGTCAATCTGGAATTAAGGTGGTGGAGTGGTGGACTCCAAGCTTGTTAGTAATTCCTAATTATAAATGATTGGTATACTAATGGCATTTTTCTTATTGCTTGATGGGAGTCGTTATGGTCCAATTGTATAGAGTATGAGAACGCCAAGATGTCATTATCAGTGGCGGCTGGTGCTCAAAATTTTGGGGGGGCGCAAAAAGAAAAATTTAATAGGTATTGCATCGCGCCAAAAAACGCAGTAAAAAATTGCGTGACTTTGAAGTCATGGTACAGGCATGGCACAGGTGATGGTATAGGCATGGCATAGGTGATGGTACAGGAGATGGTATAGGCATGGCACAGATATGGTATAGGCATGTCACAGGTCATGGTACAGGAGATGGTATATGCCCCCTTTCAATGCAGAGACCAGCGTACATGCCCCCTTTCAATGCAGAGACCAGCGTGCGTGTCCCCTTTAATGCAGAGATCAGCGTGCGTGCCCCCTTCAATGCAATGAACACTG
Source organism: Pelophylax lessonae (assembly GCF_965119305.1). Classification (NCBI taxonomy): domain Eukaryota; kingdom Metazoa; phylum Chordata; class Amphibia; order Anura; family Ranidae; genus Pelophylax; species Pelophylax lessonae. The sequence continues at coordinate 36,644,404 of NC_138776.1, read as the reverse complement.
TGCTGTGCCCCCTTCAATGCAATAAACACTGTGCTGTGCCCCCTTCAATGCAATGAATGCTGTGCTGTGCCCCCTTCAATGCAATAAACACTGTGCTGTGCCCCCTTCAATGCAATAAACACTGTGCTGTGCCCCCTTCAATGCAATGAACAATGTGCTGTGACCCCTTCAATGCAATAAACACTGTGCTGTGCCCCCATCAATGCAATGAACACTGTTCCATGCCCCCATCAATGCAGAGTTCAGAGTACGAGCCCCTTTCACTGCAGAGCGCCACAGCATTGTCCCCAATCACTGTAGAGCGCCACACCATTGTCCCCAATGATTGCAGAGTGCCACAGCATTGTACCCCAATGATTGCAGAGTGCCACAGCATTGTACCCCAATGATTGCAGAGTGCCCACAGCATTGTCCCCAATGATTGCAGAGTGCCCACAGCATTGTCCCCCAATGATTGCAGAGTGCCCACAGCATTGTCCCCCAATGATTGCAGAGTGCCCACAGCATTGTCCCCCAATGATTGCAGAGTGCCCACAGCATTGTACCCCAATGATTGCAGAGTGCCCACAGCATTGTACCCCCAATGATTGCAGAGTGCCCACAGCATTGTACCCCAATGATTGCAGAGTGCCCACAGCATTGTACCCCAATGATTGCAGAGTGCCCACAGCATTGTACCCCAATGATTGCAGAGTGCCCACAGCATTGTACCCCAATGATTGCAGAGTGCCCACAGCATTGTACCCCAATGATTGCAGAGTGCCACAGCATTGTACCCCAATGATTGCAGAGTGCCACAGCATTGTACCCCAATAATTGCAGAGTGCCCACAGCATTGTACCCCAATGATTGCAGAGACTGTCAGGACAGGGAGGACTCACTTACCGGTGGTGACCGAGTCCCGACTGACTGGTTCTTCTCTTCCAGATGACCTCCGCTCCTGTCGCTGCGGCCTGGTGAGGTGACTGGTCCGGTCGTCTGGGTCATCCGATGGTCTCCTCTCCGGTGCTGCCGTCCCTCCCGTCCGTCCACCCGACTCCATCGTCCGTCCACTCAGAATGACGTCGGCGTCGGATGTCCTGGATGATGATTGGTCCAGGCTGGAGAATGGACCAATCACAGCCAGGAATCCACGAAGTGGGGGTGTCCAAGCGCTGTGCACTGCGCCCAGGTTACGCCCCCAGAAGGCAGCCAATCGGCGCCTCTTCTGGGTCATAATCTTACCCCCCCCCCCCCCCCCCAGCCTCCACATAGGCCGGCGGCGGCGAAGTTGGCGAACGCAATTTTTTTTTTTTTTTGAAAACTTTATTGATCATTTTGTCTTTTTTTTTTTTTTCTCTTTTTTTAGGGGGGGGCGGCGCCCTGGCGCCCCCTATGCACGGGCCGCCACTGGTCGTTATACGTTCAGATTAGACACGTGCAATTAGTTTAGTTCTGAATCAAAGTTCGGACATGTTTTTCATTCTTTGGACATTTTGGATGTATCTGAATTCCAAATCCCAATACTAACTTTTGTAAATGAATCCTCCGAAATAACGAAACAAAATTAGTCCGAAATAATTACATGAATTTTTGAATTTGATTTGAATATGAATGAATGCAAATGAATATAAAATGTAAACATATAGCAATTCTTGGATGTGAAAAATTTAGCAGAGCATTCAAATAGAAAAAAATTCTAATTTGAATGCTGAATTTTCTGAATTCGGTTAAATGGAATTCAATTCGAAAATGAATAAACAAAACTAGACTAATTCCGAAAAAAAATTTAATTAATTTAACTAAACAAAATTGGTTTATCATTAACCACTTAAGCCCCGGAAGATTTTACCCCCTTCCTGACCAGGGCCTATTTTGCGATTCGGCACTGCGTGATTTTAGTGGACAATTGCGCGGTCGTGCGACGCTGTACCCAAATGAAATTGATGTACTTTTTTTCCCACAAACAGAGCTTTCTTTTGGTGGTATTTGATCACCTTTGCGATTTTTTTGATCATGCGCTATAAACAAAAAAAGAGCGTTAATTTTGCAAAAATAGCAATATTTTTCACATTTTTTTTTTATATGAAATTCCCCCCCCAAAAAAATGTAAAAATCTAAATTTTTTAACATTTTTGGCCAATTTGTTTTCTGCTACATATGTTTGGTAAAAAAAATCGCAAAAAGCGTCTTTTGATTGGTTTGCGCAAAAGTTATCGCGTTTAATAACAAAGGGAAAGATTTTTGTCATTTTTGTTGTTTTTTTTTTTCTAAAGCGTAATGGTGGCGATCTGCGATTTTTTTTTTTTTTTTTTTTTTTTTTTTTTGCGACATTGCGGCGGACAGATCGGACCCTTGACTGACATTTTTGACACTTTTGGGGTTACCAGTGACATTTCTACAATAATCAGTGCTATACATATGCACTGTTACTGTAAAAATACACTGGCAGTGAAGGGGTTAACTTTTTTGAGAGGGAGGGGTTAAGTGTGTCCCTAGGGGCGTGTTTCTAACTGTGATTTGCTGTGGCTTGAGGTGTAGGAACAGTGATCAACGGTCCTACATAGTAGAACCGTATGATCACTATTCCTACACAGGGGAGAATGACAGGCGGCTTGTTTACATCAGCCGCCTGCCTTTCTCCCTCTGCACCGACGATCGCCAAGTGACCGGCGGACATTGGGTCCGCTGGTCACACGCACGGGGGGGGGGGGGGGGGTCCGTGCGCTCGCTCCCTAGACCCTCACAGGCTAGCGACGTAGTACTACGTCGCTCTGCCTGTGAGGGGCTGACTGCCGACGTAAATAGTCGTGCGGCAGTTGGCAAGTGGTTAACGAATCAAAACAAATTTTTTCATTCTGCACATGTGTAATCCAGGTATGAAATTATATTTATTCCAATAAATGGGTTTATCAAGAGATGACATCTAATGTATTTGGGGCCTTATGGACCTATAGCCCTGATGATGTGTATATATGCATAACCCATGAACTGTGTTGGCTGGAAAGCATTGGTAGCTCATTGACTGCTTGAAATTCTTGCTACCCACATAACACCCATGTGCTGTGGCAAAGAGGATTGGCTTTAATGTCCACACGCCACACATATGCGTTCATGGGCACCAGAAACTGCGCTCGCTGTGCACTCCCAACACCGTGACTGTGCTATCAGACAGCTCTTGCTCTCTGCTAATGACCGGTAGTCTGATCATGTGACCACTGTGACAACCAATTGCAGTGGGCACGTGATCGGCCGATCAGTCCTTCCCACCCCTTCCCATACCCTTGATCCTTACCTGGTATTAGACTCTCACAATCCTCTGTACAGTAGAGCTCAGAATGGGAATGGGAAGGGCATGACTCGCAGTGAATTAGGTTTTCTGCATGGAAATATGCTAACAAGGAACATGCTGATTGGAGGAGTGAGGAGAGGGATGAGTTTTAGTCTCTTGCTACTCATTCAGTATCCAATTAGCATGCTGGAGATGTGTTGGGTGGACAGTACTGTAAAAGAGAAAAAAGAACATTTTGTCATTCACCTGGCTGTGCTGTGTGACAACTACGTAAATCTCAAGACATAAATACTCTTTTTTTTTGGCAGGGAAAACCACTCCTGTGTATGTATGTGTGTGTGAATATGTATGTATGTATCTGTGTGTGTGTGTGTGTGTGTGTGTATATGTATATATATATATATATATATATATATATATATATATATATATATATATATATATATATATATATATATATATATATCAGTGCCTTGAAAAAGTCTTCACACCCCTTGGAATTTTCCACATTTTGCCATGTTACAACCAAAGACGTAAATGTATTTTATTGGGATTTTATGTGATGGACCAACACAAAGTGGCACAGAATTGTGAAGTGGAAGGAAAATTATAAATTTCTAAATTTTTTACAAATATGTGAAAAGTATGGGGTGCATTTATATTCGGACCCCCCCCCCCCCCCCCGAGTCAATACTTTGTAGAACCACCTTTCGCTGCAATAACAGCTGGAAGTCTTTTTGGGGATGTCTCCACCAGCTTTGCACATCTAGAGAGGGACATTTTTGCCCATTCTTCTTTGCAAAATATCTCAAGCTCTGTCAGATTGGATGGAGAGCGTCTGTGAACAGCAATTTTGAAGTCTTGCCACAGATTCTCAATTGGATTTTGGTCTGGATTTTGACTGGGCCATTCTAACACATGAATATGCGAATATGCTTTGATGTAAACCATTCCATTTTAGCTCTGGCTGTATGTTTGGGGTCGTTGTCTTGCTGGAAGGTGAACCTCCACCCCAGTCTCAAGTCTTTTGCAGACTCTAACAGGTTTTCTTCTAACATTGCCCTGTATTTGGCTCCTTTCATTTTCCCATCAACT
>NC_138776.1:36487538-36635038 GCF_965119305.1 Pelophylax lessonae | reverse complement strand
CTGTTGGAGGTTGTGAAGTTTATTAGGCATCTCTGCAGCTGACTTGGTGGCCATGTGGGGAATGAGGTATCTGGAGGAAGTGATGGAGGGCTGAAGTCTCTACAGTAGGCTGGGGGGCACTGTGGGAGGCTGGGTAGCACTAGAGGCTGAGGCCTCTCAGTAGGCCTGGGGCACTGTGCGCCCCATTGGGAGGTTGGGGGAACTATGGGTGCTGGGAGGTTTAAGGGATTTGCAGCTGGCTGGAAGCTAAGGAGAAGGGATTTCGCAACTTAACCACTTTACAACCGGAGGATTTTGCTGTCTTCCGTCCAGGCCACTTTTTGCGCGGTCGTGCGACGCTGTACCCAAACGAAATTTACGTCCTTTTTTTCCCACAAACAGAGCTTTCTTTTGGTGGTATTTGATCACCTGTGCGATTTTTACTTTTTGCGCTATAAACAAAAAAAGAGCGTTTATTTTGAAAAAATAACAATATTTTTCACATTTTTTTATATGAAATTCCCCCCAAAAAAGATGTAAAAACCAATTTTTTTAAAAGTTTTTGGCCAATTTGTTTTATGCTACATATGTTTGGTAAAAAAAATCGCAATAAGCGTATTTTGATTGGTTTGCGCAAAAGTTATTGCGTTTACTAACAAAGGGAAAGATTTCTGTCATTTTTGGTGTTTTTTTTTTAACGCGTAATGGCGGCGATCTGCGATTTTTTTTGCGGGACTGCGACATTGCGGCGGACAGACCGGACCCCTGACTGACATTTTTGACACTTTTGGGGGTACCAGTGACATTACTGCAGTAATCAGTGCTATATATATGCACTGTTACTGTAAAAATGACACTGGCAGGGAAGGGGTTAATTTTATTGGAGAGGGAGGGGTTAATGTATGCCTGGTGCTTACTGACGTGTAGGGGGGGAGGTGACTATGTGATTCATGGACAGATCGGATGTCCAGCTATGCTGAACAGTCCGATCTGTCACTCCCTGTCACTATGGAGATCCGCCCGCTGTGTTTACACACAGCGGGCGGATCTCCAGACTCGATCCCCGACGATCGGGTAAGAGCAGCGGCGATCGCCGCTGCTCCTCCCCTGGCCCGACTCCCGCTGTGAATGAAAACAGCGGGAGCGAGCCTCCGGCGGCGCGCAAGCGCCGCCCAGAAGGGGAGGAGTCCAGTCACGTTAATACTACGTGGCTGGACGGGAACGAGCCACTCTGCCGCAGTAGTATTACTGTGAGCGGTAGTAGAGTGGTTAATGGAGGCCAAGGTCTGGTTGTTGACAACCACTGCTCTAGAGTTTTTTTCTATTTATAATCCTTGCAATGTGTTTATTTTGTAGGCGATATGCCCCTCGATGTTCAGTTTGTGGGGATCCAATTGCCCCTGAGCCTGGCCGGGATGAAACGGTGCGGGTTGTGGCTCTGGAGAAGAACTTCCATATGATGTGTTACAAGTGTGAGGTGAGATTTTGTAACTCTTCTATTCCCATTTTTAAAGTCTACAAACTATTGGGGTATCTTTACCCTAATAAGTGTTCAAATGTTCTGTATAATGACATTTGTTCATGGGGCAAAAGTAGAATTGAAACCTCTGGTTAGTGCATTCATTGACACTTCATTCTCCTGACGTCTTCTTTCTTACCCTGCCTTGTAGTTTATAATCATTTATTTAACAGATCCATCGTTTTTCTGATGTTGGCAGTAGTAGACTGCTAGACTATGTTAACCACTTTCCCAACCATGGTTCCATGGAACCCAAGGATTCCTCTAAGGGTAGGAATAGGGATTCTTTGAGCAATGAGTAATTTCTGCCATCTCTGTAAGTTCCCCCTGATACAGTTGATCTTTTTAGCTGATCTTTTTAGCTATCTGTAAGAAGGTAATTCTTCCCAATGACCACAAATGTAAGGAGCATTCTTCCCACTGACCTTTTACATCAGGGGTCTTCAAACTACGGCCCTCCAATTGTTCAGGAACTACAATTCCCATCATGCCTAGTCATGTCTGTGAATGTCAGAGTTTTACAATGCCTCATGGGATGTGTAGTTCCGCAACAGCTGGAGGGCCGTAGTTTGAGGATCCCTGTTTTACATTATTGGATCATGAGTTGTAGATAGTCATTTTTAGCAGGGGCTCCCTGAGACTGGAAAGTTAATTCAAGGGTTCCTCTATTGAAAAAGTTGGGAGGCTGCCCTATGTACCATGTTAGTGGAACATTTTGAATTTTGATGATACACCTTTTGGCTAACTTCAATTTTCGTTTTTGAAGAAGAATGCCAAAGAAACCGAACATGTTTTGAAAATTGTCCTCCTTTTTATCTTTTTTGAGTTTTCCTCTAAAGAATAGGACTTAAATTCCCAACGTTTTGATATTTGCTGGCTGGTCCTTTCCCTGACCCTTTCCTTGTTATGCCATCTAGTCTTTATGAGCTTTGCCCCACAGCCTGCCCCCTCTAACACCTTGGACAATTGGCTTGGCTTCACGCTAATGCTGGCCGTACAGTAGTAGAATATTGTTCAAACTTTTTTGTTTAAAAACTTTTGTTTCATTTTCTAACCGTTAGTGGGATCAACTCAATATTTCTTTTGGTCCACAATGATGATGAACAGGATGGAAAGTTTTCTGAAGTGAACACATTTCTAACAATATCTGTAATTTTTGTTAAAAAAAAAAGTCCATTCGTTCAAAACTGAATGTTAAAAGCAAACTAAATTTTGAAGTGCTTTCAGACTACATTGGTCAGGTCATCAAATGTATTGAGAATCGTCGTGTGAATGTTCGTTCAAAAATCTATTAGTATATGGCCAGCTTTACTTTTACTACCTATCCTCCCCCTTGCTTTAGTGTTCTATTCTCTCAGCTGTGTTCTATCTTTCTCGTTTATCATTTTTCACCTTCTTCATGGCCCCTTCATTTTTACCCTTCCATTTCATCATTTTTTTTCTAGGTTAACCCCCCCCCCCCTTTCCATTTCTAATTTCCCTTGTCCTACCTTGCCACCCTGTCTTTTCTTTTACATTTTCCACCACTTTTTTATTTTTTTGCCATTTTAACCAACTTACTTAAAGTGGTTCTAAATTCAGAAGTTTTTTTTTTAATTCTTAATCTTAATGCATTCTTTGCATTGAGGGAATAAAAACTTTGTGTGCAGCCCCCCCCCCCCCCTTATACTTACCTGAGCCCAATCAGGATCCAGTGATGTGCTCAAGTGCAGAGGCTCTCTCCCTTCTCATTGGCTCAGACACTAGCTTCCGCTGCTGTCAATCACAGCCAGTGAGGAGGGAGCGGTGGGGGAGGCTGAGCCACTCTTTGTGTATCAATGCATACACAGAGCGCAACTCAGGAGTGAGCCTGCATGAAGACCCCATAGCAAGCGGCTTGTTGTGGGGGCACTAAACAGGGGGGAGGAGCCAGTAGTGCTGGCAGGGGACCCAAGTAGAAGAGGATCGGGGCTGCTCTGTGCAAAACCATTACAAAGAGCAGGTAAGTATAACTTTTTTTTTTTTTTTTTTTACTTTTCCCTCTACAATCGCTTTCAGAATGACATACAACAATGATCCTTAAATTGGCCATACGGTCAATTTTTTTTTTTTTTGTTACCCCCCCGTTCAGCCTGCGGCCACAAGGGAAGAATTATTTCTCCATCCATGCTACACAATGCAGCTGGGTTAATCTCCTGATACTTCAGCTCCCACTGGCTGTCAAAATACCCAAACAGCAGGCAATCTGATTGGATGTAGTCACCCAGTTCCATTGATTTCAATGGCTGTCCACTAATAAGATTTTGCTCAGATCCTCGGGAACCAGACAAAATTTGCAGTACATGACCAACTTTATCTTTGCCTAAAGTTTGAGAAAGGCTCTCATGGTCAACATGCATACAAAATATGATCTTGACTTCTTTCTAATGGCAAGTCAAATGTTTTTGGGTCAATTTTATTAGATTAAAAAAAGTTATTCTTTTAGCTCTTGTCTTGACCATAAAAATAAAATTAATATACACACTGGATGTACTAAGCCTTGTTTAAGGTACTTGTGAAAAATTTTCCCTGACTTTTCCCCCCTCTCTTTTTTTTTCTTCTAGGACTGTGGTTGCTCTCTCTCTGTCGAGGCTGATGACTCTGGCTGTTTCCCATTGGACGGCCATGTTTTGTGCAAGAAGTGCCACATAGTGCGTGCACGGGCTGTTCACTGATGCCACCCTCGCAGCCACCTCCTACCGCAAGTACCAGCCTTGTCCACCAAAGACTCTTGGACCTTCTTCCTGACCACACCCGTCCATGCTGCTGCTTCTACTGTAGTTCAGTGTTATGGATATTAACCAGTTTACAGCTTCTACCGAAACTGATAGTTAACTGCTGGTCAGCCGTCACTTAGCTGCTAACCACTAGTTAGTAAATCTTTGCTTTTAGCCTGCCAGAAAAAAAAAATTGTCTATGTCTTAGTTCCAACATATTCTCTATATATTTTTTTTTTTTCCTGTGTTTCGGAACTTTTTTCATCTCATGATCTGAGTGAGACTATCAATGGACAGGATTTTGTTTTAACCTGTAATTCCTTTTAGTTTATCCTAATTTTGTTTTTGTATTTTATTCCTAAATTTTCAGAAGGCCTCTTGAGACCATTGAATTGCCATGTGCTCTTTCTTTAACCACTTTACCACCGGAGGATTTTCCTGCTAAAAGACCAGGGGTTATTTTGCGATTTTTTACTGCGTGACTTTAACGGACAATCGCGCGGTCGTGCGACGCTGTACCTAAACGAATTTCACGTCCTTTTTTTCCCACAAACAGAGCTTTCTTTTGGTGGTATTTGATCACCTGTGCGATTTTTTGATCACGCGCTATAAACAAAAAAAGAGCGTAATTTTTGCAAAAACAACAATATTTTTCACTTTTTTTTATATGAAATTCCCCCAAAAAAAAATGTAAAAATCAAAATTTTTTAAAATTTTCGGCCAATTTGTTTTACGCTACCTATGTTTGGTAAAAAAAATCGCAAAAAGCGTATTTTGATTGGTTTGCGCAAAAGTTATCGCGTTTACTAACAAAGGGAAAGATTTTTGTCATTTTTGGTGTTTTTTTTTTTAACGAGTAATGGCGGCGATCTGCGATTTTTTTTGCGGTACTGCGACATTGCGGCGGACAGATCGGACCCTTGACTGACATTTTTGACACTTTTGGGGGTACCAGTGACATTACTGCAGTAATCAGTGCTATATATATGCACTGTTACTGCAAAAATGACACTGGCAGGGAAGGGGTTAACAGTATTGGACAGGGAGGGGTTAAGTGTGTCCTAGGGGCGTGATTCTAACTGTGTAGGGACATGGCTACTATTGTAAAAACAAAGATCAACAGTTCTACATAGTAGAACTGTTTGATCTTCACTTTTACACAGGGAGAACTGACAGGTGGCTTGTTTACACAAGCCGCTCTGTCTTTCTCCCGCTGTAGCGGCGATCGTAGTGTGACCGGCGGACATCGGGTCCGCCAGTCACACTCCCGCACTCCTCCGTGAACGAGCCGAGGCGGGCGCGCGCCTCGGCGGGCGCGCGCCCGCCCGCTATTGGCTCTGGAAGGAGTGACAGGCGAGCGACGTAGACCTACGTCACTCTGCCTGGCCGGGGCCGACTGCCGCAGTAAATATACTGTGCGCAGTCGGCAAGCGGTTAATTCTTTAGACTCCAAACTTTTTTTTTTTGTTTTCACAAGGTATTTTCTCACTAACCCATTCATATGTGTTACTGATTATTTGCACATGATTTTTATAACCAAAATTAGATTTGATGTGACAAAAAGAAGTATCTGTTCTGCCAAAACAGATTCTCATGAATAATGGTTCCAAGCCGATAAAAGTGTACAGAGACTGTAATATGAAATAAAACCCTTCCGAAATACTTTAAAATGTGTCAGAACTTCAGAAGTATATAGGACCATATTTTTTTAATAGTGACCTTTTTTTCTTTTTTTACAATAAACTATCATATTAAAAATAAAAAGAAAAAAAACATGAAAAGGAACTGTGGCGTACTCATTTAAGTCTTCAATTTAGTATCCTTTTGTAGGCTCTGTTGTAAAGGTTTGATTACGCTTTATTGATAAGAGCAATATGGATGAATGCTTGAAGTGAATATTTTAGTAGACAAGTAGGCTCATTTTAAAAATTATAATGTTCAACACTGTACTCATATGGATGTTGGGGCTCTGGGGGACTCCGGGTAATGGGGCTCTGGGGGACTCCGGGTAATGAGGCTCTGGGGGGCTCTGGGTAATGGGGCTCTGGGAGCTCTGGGTAATGGGGCTCTGGGGGGGCCTCGGGTAATGGGGCTGTGGGAGCTCCGGGTAATGGGGCTGTGGGAGCTCTGGGTAAAGGGGCTGTAGGAGCTCTGAGTAAAGGGGCTGTGGGAGCTCTGGGTAAAGGGGCTGTGGGAGCTCTGGGTAAAGGGGCTGTGGGAGCTCTGCGTAATGGGGCTGTGGGAGCTCTGGGTAATGGGGCTGTGGGAGCTCTGGGTAATGGGGCTGTGGGAGCTTTGGGTAATGGGGCTGTGGGAGCTCTGGGTAATGGGGCTGTGGGAGCTCTGGGTAATGGGGCTGTGGGAGCTCTGGGTAATGGGGCTGTGGGAGCTCTGGGTAATGGGGCTGTGGGAGCTCTGGGTAATGGGGCTCTGGGGGCTCCGGGTAATGGGGCTCTGGGGGCTCCGGGTAATGGGGCTCTGGGGGCTCCAGGTAATGGGGCTCTGGGGGCTCCAGGTAATGGGGCTCTGGGGGCTCCGGGAAATGGGGCTCTGGGGGCTCCGGGAAATGGGGCTCTGGGAGCTGCGGGTAATGGGGCTCTGGGGGCTCCAGGAAATGGGGCTTTGGGAGCTACGGGTAATGGGGCTCTGGGTGATGGGGCTTTGGAAGCTTTAGGTTTTGGGGCTCTAGGATTTCTGGGAGTTGGGTTGTGGGATCTCAGGGTGATGGGGCTCTGGGTTCTGAGGCTCTTGGAGCTTTGGGTGATGGGGCTCTGGAAGCTTTAGGTTTTGGGGCTCTGGGATTTCTGGGTGATGGCGTTCTGGGATTCTTGGGTGATTACCGTATTTTCCGGCGTATAAGACGACTTTTTTACCCAGGAAAATCTTCTCAAAAGTCGGGGGTCATATTATACGCCGGGTATCGTCTTATACGGCGGATGCTGGAGCCGAACTGGAGAATATGCGGTGGGGGAGTGAGAGCACTTCAGCTGTGCTGCCACACGGACTGCCTAAGCTGACAGAGAACTCCCATCCAGGCTCCCCCGCCCCTACCTCCACCGATGTCTAAGTTAAAAAGCCTGTGATTTGTTGTTGCTAGGGGCGGTCCTAGCAACCAATCTGCCTGTTAAATGGAAAGTTGGACACTTCCTGCCTTATGCTCGGACATGCTGCATCCTCTATCTGCTGTGTAAGGTAAGGGGGGGGGGGCTGTAAAGGGGACTGTGAAAGGGAGTAATGTGCAAGTAAGGGGAGACAACTGTAGAAGAGACTGGGATACAAGGAGGGGGACTGTGGAGGGGATTGGGATACAAGAAGGGGTACTGTGGAGGGGACTGGGATGCAAGGAGGGGGGTTGTGGAGCATGGCAGCTCCCATGGATTTATTGTTTTATACTTCCTTTCAGCTATAGAGTGAATTTGGAAAAGTTTAATCCACTTGCACTGTTTTATGCATACTCTATATTTTAACTGGAAAAGTTGGGGGGGTCGTCTTATACGCCCAGTCGTCTTATACGCCCAGTCGTCTTATACGCCGGAAAATACGGGTAACTCAATTTAGAGCTGTGCCTAACCACACATTAACAGTCCAAACAAGCACTGTACAAGTTACATTTCCAAACCCAGAGAATTGCAAGATGTAACTATAAGAAAGGGATGATAATACCATGTAAGTAAAAATGATTTAATATTCTTTATCTTCAAAGTTTCTTTGTCATTTTAATAATCCCGATCCCACAAAAATTCTTACCTGTGTAAGCAAAGACCTTTTTAAAGTGGTTCTAAACCTAATCAATAAAACCCTCATATAAGCTGTATATGGTAAAGCTATTTCAAAAGCGGTTAAATCTGCAATTTTCTTTAAAATAATATCTAATGATCTTGCTTTGAAGGTCTTTGTTCGGGCACTTTCTGTTGTGTGTTGACCACCACTACCTTTCAATTATGCTTCCCTGGTAAAGATTACAAGCGTCTGTGCCGCAACACAGGTATGGTCCAACTATGTCACTATCAGAAAGCCGGTCCACAGCAATGATGTGTGGATGATGCTGGAGTGAGCGCATCCTAGACAGGAAGTGAACAAAAGAACCTGGAGGAGATCAGCAGCACTGAGATAAGAGGAAGAAAGAAACCTACAGGGCAATTATTTGATGCAATGGGATTGATTTACTAAAGGCAAATAGACTGAGCACTTTGCAAAGTGCAGTTGTACTCTGAAAGTGCAGTTGCTCCAGGGCTTAGTAAACGAGACAAGTCTTCATTTTGCAAAAAAAAAAAAAATACTCAATCAAGTATAAGGGGAAAAAAACCACAGTATTTTTGTTTGCACATGATTGGATGATAGAAGTCAGCAAAGCTTCACCTCATTTACTTAGCTCTGGAGCAACTGCCCTTGCAAAGTGTAACTGCACTTTGCAAAGTGCACAGACAATTTCCCTTTGCACTGTGGAGTCAATTTTCTAAACTATACTACTCTCTATACTCTACTATCAGGGGCTGACTGGTAACTTTCGGCCCAGGGGGCAAATACAAACCAGAGGCCCATGGTGCAACGACTCATCCCTCTTCCTTGCCTCCTCCTGACCCCCATACCAGGCTGAAGCTCCACTCCAGGTACTCTCCACTCACTGGCTGAACTCAGGGCTGGCTGGGGGGAGGAGAGTTTCCAGTGGGGCATGGAACTGAGACACAGTTTACACCATCCATGCTGGGGGTGAGGGGGGCCTGCACTCTGTCCTTGTCTTCATCCTGCACTCAGTAGGTTAGCAATGGGGAATTTTTACTTCTCTTCAATCCTTTAGGCATGTCTGTGGCAGAAGCTGTGGAGCCTTTTTACGGGGCATCAGAGCGGCCTGGGGGGGGGGGGGTTGCCCCCTGCCCCCTGGCCCAGTCCTCCCCTGTCTACTATAATATCTGTCTGAATAAGACCCTGTGATACTATGAATGCTTCGAAACCTCAGAAAAGTCTCTCTGATACACATGACACCATCCTCCCTCCCCTTCTCTGCTTGTATTTGAGCTCTGGAAAGCTCCACGTCCACAGGGAACGCAGACTCTACCATTGATTGCAATAAATCTCTGGGCTGCGGCCATTCCAGAAAACAACATGCAGATGTCAGACACAAGAAGACATTTCTGGTTTTTATTGGGGGAAAAAATCTGTAACACCACAGCAACCTGATACTGGCTTTACAAGCCTCCCGAATGATGTCAGAAGAACATGTACTGTAGTCTGAGAGCGTGTTCGCACAGAACACAGATGTGCCCGTGCATATAATATATCAAATAGCAAGCCTTAATTCAAATTCCCTTTCTGCTGGGCCTAGCCATATTACAATATCCTGCTGTAAGATGTGTTATTATTGGTGGCTGTGGGCAAGCACAGTGTTCTGCTACAGCCACCCTCCCTCCCATGGCATAGGTTCAGCCATAGCTGACCATGTGTCACCCATGTGGACCAGGGCTGTCTGGCTCCAATAATGTTTGGTGAATAAATTTGGATAAAAATAAAGCTGAAGTCTAGGGAAACAGAAAAAAAAAATCCATACCCCAACAAAGAATGGATGCAATACTTACTTTCCTACCAGAGCTATCCACCATTTGAATTCTTCTCCACCAGTGGATGTCACCAGTATTCTGGGTTAAATGATGGCCAGTACTATTTAATCCAATTCTTAAGAGCATGGCCACAGCCCTGGGGTGGGTGTCATACTGGCCTAAGCTCACCGCACTGCACTACAGAACATTGCTCACATGCCCTTACAGTACACGAACCACCACCTGTGCTGCAGCAAGAACTACCCACCAACAGAAGAATTATTCAACTACTGACATTACCAGACTGACCAGAAGATCCTTGGAGGCCGGAAGTTATGTATACCTTTAAAGAAAAAATTGTGGAGGACCCCTTCCCTTTGCAGGGTCAGTAGCTTTTCATCCTGGAGTTTTGCAGCTTTGTGAAGTCAGGTCCTGATGTTGGACCTGGCTCTGGATGAGATGAGTTGAGGTTGAAGCTCAGTGAAGGCCACTAGAGTTTAGACATGTGCATGACGAAAAAATTTGTTTTGTTTTGTTTGGATTTGTTAATCTATTTATTTAGTTTAGTTAAATTTGGTTGATTTCATTTAATTCGTATTCGGGATTTGTGTTCTATATTCGTATTTGGAATTTATTTTATACATTTTCCGAATTTTCTTTGAATTTAAAAAATCACTGCATATAAATTAAAATGTTCACAAATTAACACTACAGGTTAAAGAAAAAGCACAGAAAAAAGTCCATAACTAATAGTCCATAAAGGGTCACATGCCCCATTACCCGTGCAATATCAAAGTGTATATAGGTGCTTAAAACTGGGGATTTTGAAATAAGGATGGCCACCAATGTGCAAATCTCGCCACCTTGGGTAAAGCGGGTACGCTTACCAGAAATTGTGGACCCAACTACCCTAAGTTCATGGATCACACGGGCAGAGGTATGTAGATGTTCACTAGGAAAGATGAATCTTGCTGATGTCTCTGGGGACTGTAACACTCCAAATGCCACAATTCTGTTGTGGACAAAACTCGAACCTGGACCCCAGTCACTCTCAGAACAGATGTACATATAAAAACACACTATATTACCATTTTTTTTTTCTATTCGCAACGTTCGAATCCATTTATTTTGAATCGGTTGAATCAAAAATTTTAGGTTTTTTTTTCGATTCAAATGTGGCAAAGTGAATAAACAAAAGAAAAATCTTCACCAATTAATTACAATGACTCTTTAAATCATCTTTGGCTTAACAAAAATGACATTATTTCGAAATGGTACTCTAATAACACACACAGTCTTTGATTTCAGAAATATGTTTATAGTTCGAATTTGACTGGAATTTGATGTAAAATTTGATTAGAATTTCAATTCGAAATTTCGAAATTCAGACAAATTTTCTTTTGTTATTCAGAGCATTCAGTAAACTTTGTTTATAGTTTATACTGCAATACAGATTTTTCTGAATCTGCAAATAACGAAAAATCTGTCTCAATATTTATTCAGAACAAAAGGAACCGCACATGTCTATTAGAGTTCCTCCCCACCAGACTCCTTAAACCTTGTCATTATAGGGCTGGCTTTATGCACTTGTAGAAATACAAAAGTGCTGGGTTAAATGAGTGCCAATTGATTATCACAACTAGTAACATAAACACAAAAAAATGACTGCATATAAATTTTTTTCACAAATTAACACTTAAAGAAAAAGCACAGAAAAAGTCCATAACTAATAGTCCATGAAGGGCCACATGTGGTGTGCCCGTGCAATATCAAAGTGCATATAGGTGCTTAGAACTGGGGATTTTGAAATAAGGATGGCCACCATTGTGCAAATCCCGCCACCTTGGGTAACGCGGGTACGCTTACCAGAAATTGTGGACCCAACCACCCTATGTTAATGGATCACACAGGCAGAGGTAAGTAGATGTTCACCAGGAAAGTTGAATCTTGCTGATGTCTCTGGGGATTGGAACACTCCAATTGCCACAATTTTGGTGTGAACAAAACTCGAACCTGGACCCCAGTCACTCTCAGAACGGATGTACATGTAAAAATACACTATGTGGTCGCATATCATGTAAAACCATCTTCAAGAAATGTATTTAAAAATGCAAACAACTAGAGAAACAGTGCTTGTTACAATAATGCATTTACCCTCAACAAATGGCTGGACACCGACGCGTTTTGTCACATATGACATCCTCATAGGGCTTAATGCACCTGTACCCAATAATACTGAGGGGTGTCCAAGTACCATTGGCCATATAGTGTAATATTTTCAGAAGGAGATCCGCAATAGCAGCCCCTATGCCTCTCCTATGAATAGTTTGCTACAAGAAACACTTCTGTATTTTATCCAGTCTGAAGAGAACAATGTCCCACCCTTCAGCAGTTCGCTCTTCACCTCTATACTGCTCTGTACAGAGCTGTAAGATGCCTACTTAATAAAGTGGAACTACACTGCAACTGAGAACCACAAACCTAATACGCTATTTCATTTATTTTTAATATCAAAGCAAATTCCCCCATCCATCTAGGTTTCAATGCGTTGTTTTGCTGAGAAATTGCATGGAAAAAAAAACCCCTGGTATTTCTGGCTGCCGCCATCTTGAAAAAGGGCAGATGATTTATGTAGCATTTACTTCCTGGAATCTATCTGCCCTGAGCGCAGGCATGCATGCATGCATGCATGCAGGAGGGTGTGCTTAGCTAAGAAAACCCCTCCTCCCCTCCTGAAGACTCCTGGGATGTATGACCTAGGTTGCAAAGGCCTGGAAAGCAGGAAGTAACTGAGGAAATGTGAAAAAAAGATTTAAAACAAGCAAATGTAATATGATTTACTATATGTTTACTAATGCTAGCAACATAAGGATTACAAAATAATCAATGTTGATTGAAAGAGTGAAGTTACACTAAAGTAGAGCTAGTATTAGATATATCTTTTTAATGTTAGGTAATTGCTTTGATAGCAATTATTCTGCATCACAACAGAAGAAATGCAATTGATTTTTAGAGAAAAGGGCGGGGAGGGGGAGGCATTGATTTTCCTATGGGATCCCTGTTTTCCAGAATAATAATGAACAGACTATGGTAAAACCCAACAAGAACACCAGCAGCATTACCAATGAAAGCACAAAATCTTCTAACTGAGGTTTCCCATACACAAGGCTTTTGAAGGTGCAGACCAATGGATGAGAGGTCCTAAGTCTTCTGACCCAAGCTTTCAATACATGAGGTTTTTTTCAGTTGCAGAGGAGTAGGTAAAAAATCCAAAAATATTAAATACATTGCACAGCTCCACTATGGTAGTCCCTGAATGCAATGACTTACTCCAAGTCCATGGGATTAGGGGCCGGAAGCCATTTTGTTGGTGGAGTTGGAGACATTTGTAGAAAGAGGGTGGTGGTGATGAGAAGAGCAGTTCATGATCAGACCTGGCTTGCACATAACATTTTAATTCGCTCCAAAAAAGTTCAAAATTGTTGAGTTCAGAGCTCTATGCAGGCCACTTAAGTTCCTCAACACCAAACTCATCAAACCATGTCTTTATGGAGCTGGCTTTGTACACAAGAGCACAGGTATGCTTGGACAGAGAAGGACCTTCATTAAACTGTCACCACAAGTTTGGAATTGCACAGTTGTATACAATTTTCTGGGACCACCAGCACCAAATCATTTGGAGGTGGGTCCAAATAAATACGGCCATGTACAGGTGTATCTAAAAAAAATTGAATATCATCAAAAAGATCATTTATTTCAGTAATTCAATTCAAAAAGTGAAACTATATTTTATATAGGTTTATTACACAGAGTGATATATTTCAAGCATTTCTGTCTTTTAATTTTGATGATTATAGCTTACAGCTAGTGAAAACCCAAAATTAAGTATCTCATAAAATTAGAATATTGTGTAAAAGTTCAATCATGGGGCAGACTACTGACTTGACAGTTGTCCAGAATACAGTCATTGACACCCTCCACAAGGAGGGTAAGTTACAAATGGCCATTGCTGAAGAAGCTGGCTGTGCACAGAGTGCTGTATCCAAGCATATTAATGGAAAGTTGAGTGGAAGGAAAACGTGTGGTAGAAATTGGTGCACAAGCAACAGGGATAACCACAGCCTTGAGAGGATTGTGAAATGTAGGCCATTCAAAAATTTGGGGTAGATTCACAAGGAGTGGACTACGGCTGGTGTCAGTGCTTCAAGAGCCACCACACACAGACGTATCCAGGACATGGGCTACAACTGTCACATTCCTTGTGTCAAGCTCCTCCCGAACCAGAGACAACGTCAGAAGCGTCTTACCTGGGCTAAGGAGAAAAAAGTCTGGACTGTTGCTCAGTGGTCCAAAGTCCTCTTTTCAGATGAAAGTAAATTTAGCATTTCTTTTGGAAATGAAGGTCCCAGAGTCTGGATGAAGAGTGGAGAGGCACAGAATCCCAAGTTGCATGAGGTCAAGTGTGAAGTTTCCACAGTCCGTTATGATTTGCGGAGCCATTTCTTTGATTTGGGGTGTCATTTGCTGGTGTTGGTCCACTGTGTTTTATCAAGTCCAAAGTCAGCACACCCCTCTACCAGGAAATTCTAGAGCACTTCATGCATCCCTCTGCTGACCACCTTTTTGGAGATGCTGATTTCATTTTCCAGCAGGACTTGGCACCTGCCCACACTGCCAAAAGTACCAATACCTGGTTTAATGATCATGGTATCACTGTGCTTAATTGGCAAGCAAACTCGCCTGACCTAAACCCCATATTGTCAAGAGGAAGATGAGAGACACCAGACCCAACAATGCAGATGAGCCAAAAGCCGCTATCAAACAGGCTGATCGCCTCCATGCCACACCGCATTGATGCAGTAATTCATGCAAAAGGAGCCCCCGACCAAGTATTGAGTGCATACTATACTGTACATAGACATACTTTTCAGTAAGTCAACATTTCTGTATTAAAAATCTTTTTTTTTATTAGTCTTATGTAATATTCTAATTTTCTGAGATACTAAATTTTGAGGTTTTACTAGCTGTAAGCCATAATCGTCAAAATTAAAATAAAGAAATGCTTGAAATATATCACTGTGTGTAACGCATCTATATAAAATATATGAGTTTCACTTTTTGAAATAAATTAAGTTTTTGATGATATTCTAATTTTTGGAGATGCACCTGTAGGTAGTATTCTCAGAAGGAGATGAGCAAAGACGTCCCCTATGTCATTTATCCAACCTCAAGAGCAAAATGACCTGCACTCTGATTGTGCCCTTTATCTATTCCCAGAAACAAAAATGTAATATACTGCAGCTTACCAGTCCTTAGATCAGTGTTTCTCATGTTTTTTTCAGTCAAGGCACCCTCCAACCCTCTTGAGGCACCCCATTCTAAAATGTTAAAACTATTCTAATAGCTTTACATAATGCAGCAACATCCACACGTAGGACACCCAACGTTAGAGGTCATTATTCTTCCAAAGCAAATACACTTTTGCACACTGGTGCTGACTAGTATTCCAATGTTTCTCTTCTCACTCGGTTTTTCTCCATCACTTAGCTAAAAAGACCCCAACACTGATGGAGAGAGGCAAGTGAGAGTCAAACAAGGATGATATGCAGGGAACAGACATCCTCCTTATTAAATGATAATGTCATTGGTCGCTAACTAAAAGGCAGGTTTCATCCACCCACTGGCTTGTATACAGTTTTGGGGCAATTTTTAGACATTTTGCCAAGGCACCCCTGAAGAAACCTCAAGGCACCCCAGGGTGCCTGGGCACCTTGGTTGACAAAGACTGCCTTTATTCTTTAAAAAAAAAAAAAAAGAATTTATTGAACTAAACAACATGTGTTAAAAATTTCTGTATTCCTGAGAACACGGACAGCAGTAATACAAATATCACATAAAAGAGAGAACAGGGAGTAGCAGAATAAATATGAGGTAAAATCGTTTCCTACATAGAGGGGTAATCGCTCAAACCCCCACAGGACCTATGTTGACCAGAAGACGATGCAGCTGGTAGGTTTACATGTAGTAAACGTAGATGCCCAAAAATTTGCCTGACATGTTTCGCAGAACACCGCTTCCTCAGGGGCAGTTAGAAAGGTGTATGAACATCACAAATGCTACTAAGAAATAAAGAAGAAAGGAAAATAAATATCAAAATACAATAAAATATTATATATTATAATTTGCATAGTTGATCATAAAATGCAGAGGTCACGAGAGAGAGCAAGGGTCAAAAACCAGAAAAGCCACCTGTAAAATAACCACTCCCACATCAGTAGGATGGACCAGGGATCACAAGGTGAGGATATTCCCCCAGGGCGAGCATGGGAGCACTCCAAAACAAACAGGCCAAGTGGAGAATATGGATATTTGGGAAAAATTATCCCATGGTATTAGGTCCACACAATAATCCAGTCCGTCCAAAAGACAGGGCAGATGGGTGGCTGGTAGTGTATCCTTTGCTGATAGATAGTCAAAGAAGCCCAAAGACTGCCTTGAATAAGCTGTATCTGTGGAGGGACAGCATTGTTACCCAAGGACAGGAAGTATTTTAGAACTACAGAACACCTACCTCACTGCTTAAGATAGGGGCGAGCTGTTCTGTAGGTTAGAGGTGTGTAGCACCCTCCTAGTCAGGTGCTAGGTAAGCACATTTGTTTGCTCTTCTGCTTATCAGGGAGCAGGATTTCTAGTTTTGCCTGTTACATGTGTCCAGGTGTGATTCACTTGGTCTGAGGGAGTGTCCCCACTGTATCCAATAGGGGAGCCAGTTGGACAGTGGAGGAAACCCAGCCAATGACACACAGGCTTTTGTGGCTGTCCCAGTGGGAGGGCACAATCGCAGTGCATCCTAGTAATGGTCATAAAAACCAGGGGCACATGTGACAGTGTGTCTTTGGGCGGGAAGCCAGGTTCTAGGAGGAGGGTGACATCTGTCTCTCCTCCTGTCAGTGTGGAAAGTGGCCACAGGCAGTCAGCCTAGTGGACCAGAAGTGGGATGCTGAGCCAGGAAGTCCAGGATACTGACTGTGGAGCAGTGGCAGAGCAACCTGTGGAAAAACCGTGTCCGTGAGTACCAGGGAGCTTGCCAGGGGTCTGCCCAGGAAGGGGACCACTCCAGGGAGAGTCAGTGAACAGGGGCAGCCCACGCAGCGAGTAAGAAAGGGGTGCCAAGTTAGACCCTGAAGAGAAAGCTAAAGTAAAGTCCATCTTTAAAATCTTCACCTTAGTGGCAAAGTGAAGCAGCGGCCTTTCTGCCCACACCGCAGCTAGGTGTCCTCAAGTTTGTGCATAGTTACTAAGTTGGAGTATCCCCTTCATCCCTTCTCTCATCCCAGTTCCAAATAAAATACAAAAAAAACAACTCCCCTGGACTGTTCATTGACTGAGCAAAGTGTTAAAGCACTACGATTTCACAGCCTATGGCTATGGGTAACCCAGGGGAATTGTTCTCAGCAGCTCCCAAGGGGGCAGTGCTAAAAGTGAACCGGAGTACACTGCAGGGTGTACAAGCCTCAGGCACCAACTCTTATCCACAGGGATGCACAGCAGACTCAGATAAGATTCCAGGTTAAGCACAAATGGAGTTTATCAAACCCCTTTATAAATAAAAGATGAAGTTTCTCTGTCCTGTAGGATAATGCCTTCATGCTGCCACTCACTATACCACCAGTGTTTCTATAATTCTTACATCATGGCCTTTTTTTAGTTCATTCCCAAGAACCTAGCTTTAAAAACCTCATTGATCATGAGGTTTTCTCTTACACCAGCAATAAATCAATAATGTTGGTCTACTGACTTTCATAGCTGTAGAATGGCTCAAGCTATGGAAGAACAGTAAATGGATTCAAAGATTCAAATAGCAACACAACACAATGTTCAGATTTGATATTTGGCCTGATGAATGTGATACCAATTAGTGCCTGCTCTGCTGAGCTTCAATAAATGTTTAAGCACACTTTATTGTATATTATTCTTTGCCATCTGAACACATTGGCGCAATAATGATGTATCATAATTCTGCAATGGGCCAGTCTATACAAAATTATTATTTTGAGTCCAGTGGGCTGCCTATGCCAACCCCTGGCTTCTTTTATGTGTCGGATACTCCAGCAGTGAGATCTCTCTGCCACAATTCTCTCCCTTCCTGTCTATCTGTCCAGGTTTTGGGTGTTCCTGTCCACCTTTGTACGTTCAAGCTTCTCCTGTTACATTCTCCATAATATCAAATGTAGTACCCCCCTGACCCCCAGCATCAGGGAGGGCTGACATTTCACCTCAGGGTGCTGGTTCTTAGGAATTGTGAGTGTTTGAGGAGTGTGGAAAGATGGGCGCCAGTCACTTTTTTTGGATGAACAAAAGTGAGTTTATTGCTATTTCAATTAAAGGAAGAAGTAAATATCTTTGCTAAGTCAAATTATATTACTCTGTACTATAAATTATTAATAAATAAATTAAATCTCTTACATCCCGGGAAATTTTTATACTTAAGTGATTTATACAATATAATCCTTTATACATTATCTTTCACACCAAACAATTATAAGTATGATAAGCAGAGGCGTAGATAAGGGGGGAGTCAGGGAGGTCCACCCCCCCCCCCCCCAGAGCATCGGTCAATTTCACAGCAGCTAGCGCTGCTACTGGGAAGACCACTTGTCTTATCCACGAGGCTGACAGGCAGGGCCTGGCTGACATTGAAGTCATGTTTACTATTTGCTTCACTAACAGATGTGCCCGCTGGGGGCGCTGTATATACTGTATATATACACACACCACAATTTTTCAGAGCGTAGCAGACATGCTAATTATTGTTCTCTGGGTACTCAAGGCTGAAACCCTCCCCAGGAAAAAAATGATCTATGGCCCTGATGATAAGTAATCATAACTCTACATTGTTCGAATGTCATTTTCATTTTTATCTATCTATCTATCTATCTATCTATCTATCTATCTATCTATCTATCTATCTATCTATCTATCTATCTATCTATCTATCTATCTATCTATCTGTCTATCTGTCTATCTGTCTATCTGTCTATCTGTCTGTCTGTCTGTCTGTCTGTCTGTCTGTCTGTCTGTCTGTCTATCTATCACCATCAAGCAACTCTTTTCTGTTATTTTTTCAACATTCCATATTATTTAGTTCAACAGTAACTCTAAACACATTAAATCAGATCCTTCTCTTCCACATAAGCCTATATGTACTTTAACTATATCTTTTTTCATCTAGATAAAATTAGAATTTTATTCAATAGAAGTATATATCCATAAGTCATGAAAAATTCCTAAATCTATTCTTTTTAAAATAGGATAAAATGAGAGAGCGAGAGAGAGAGAGAGAAAGAGGAGGGGATGAGAGAGAGAGAGAGGAGAGAGAGAGAGAGAGAGAGGAGAGGATGAGAGAGAGAGCGAGAGAGAGAGAGAGAGGGGATGAGAGAGAGAGGAGAGGGTGAGAGAGAGAGGAGGGGATGAGAGCGAGAGAGAGGGGGGTGAAAGAGGGGGGTGGGGGTGGGAGAGACCTGCCCGTCCTCATCCTCTGGGCCCTCGTTCAGCCTGTCTTCCCGTTGAGGAAGTTTGAGAAGGAGAGCAAGCTCTGGGGGGCGCCAGGGATGCTGCGCCCGCTGCTGCTCAGGTCAGAGTGGCACCATGTCAGTGGAGATCTTCTCCCTCCCAGGCTCTCGGTCCTCTAGGGCCGGTTGGTTGCTCGCTCACTGTATGAAGACGCCGCAGCTCAGCAGCACTGGCGGCTGCTGTCAACGGTGGATTGGCAGATTTTGCACTGTTGCCTTGCACCCCACTGTCACTGGACTGGCTGGACTCTTTGGGCCCCACAAGCACTAGGCGCGGAGGAGGAAGTTAAATCCTACTCCACTTTGAATTATGGGCAAGGCCATGAAGTCACAGCCGTGATGTCACTGGTTGCTAGACGCCAGGCGGCTCTAGCAACCAGTGGCCAATAGAGTCTCAGATGGAGGCTGGGGCGGCTATTTTGCCGCCCCCCCTGCAAAGTGCCGCCCTAAGCATTGCTCTAATTGGTAATAATGCTACAAATATACAATTTTTGCACATCCTTGTTATAGCAACCCATCCATCTAACTTTCCCAAGTTGTGTATGTTCTTACAAAATTAGTAAAAAAAAAAAAAAAAAATTCTATGTTTTCAAGTTTATCAGAATATGTGTTTCTGTAAAATAATTAAGAAACCTAGATCATGTAACAACTATAATGTAAACTAAACTAGTATAATTTTTTTTAGCTGTTGCTGTGATATCAATCTTCTAATGATCTACTAAACTAACAAAGGTTTTCTAAGAGAAAGTATCAAATTTCAATGTCAACACGGAGTCACTTATGTTTCCTTCTATCTCGTCAATGCCATCAAGAATAATACAGCAGATTTTACACATAATATTCCCATAAATGTATAATCCATTCTATTTGAATAAGCAACACAATGTGTAAAATATTTTCAAGCTCTAAACACTCATATTCTCCTTTATCAGACAATTAATAAAATCAATTCATTTATGAGAATCGCATCCCAACTCTCCCTCTCATAATGATCAAACGATCAGAATGTCTCTGTAAAGGAACCTTGACCCTACAATGCGCTTGTGTGCTTCCATCAAAGTACCACTTCCTTCAGTCTTGAAAATAGATATTAGATATTCTAGAAGCCCCCATACAAAACTACCCGAGATTTAGCTTCTATAAGAACTGGAACATTTATTGAACAAACTCACACCAAATATATACCCCACCAGGTCAGGTGGCTAATTACATTATCATATGCAGATGAAATTGTGTACAGAATTATAATTACCATTTCTAAGGAACAACCAACACAAACAGTATTCTACTTTCCCACTAGCAACTAATAGATGACAGTGATTTAATTAACTTGAGCCAAATAACTAGCAGACTTGCAGTCATTGAGCTCATGAAGTACAATACACATTATTATAAGTATAAGCACGTCTCCATAGTAGGCAATAGGTGAGTTAATCAGCACAATCAACAATGTGTGGAAGACAGGAGCTTGGGCTGATGATATTAGCATCTGCCACGAGTCTGACTGTGCGGAGCTGTCCCCTATTGGCAATAGGCAGCTAGGCCTTTAACATGGATCCTAGGCCTAGAGTCCCAGAGTCTGTGTGTCTTAGGGAGAAGTGGACTTGAATCCAAAGTAACATTACTCCAAGGGTCCCCCCAGCATACATCCCAAAAAAATGCAGTGTTCCCTCAAAAGCCAGGGCCCATAGTAAGTAGGCAAGAGGCTAGCCTGCAGTCCCCTCCAAAAGCCCCTGTCCCGAGTGAGTTTGTCACAATCTCCAATGGAACAAGTCCATATGAGGAAAACGTTGAAGTCCATCCAAAAAATGATAGTTCTTTAATAACACAATTAGAAAGGAAGTAATGATGAAAGCAAAAGCAAAGATTCTCATTTTTTGCGCTATAAAAAAAAAGAGTGACAATTCTGAAAAAAGAAAAAAAAAATGTCACTTTCTGCTATATACTTTCCAAAAAAAAAATAAAATTTAAAAATCTTTTTTTTCATCCTTTTAGGCCAATTTGTATTTTACTATATATTTTTGGTAAAAGAAAAATCACAATAAGCATATTTTGATTGCTTTGCACAAAAGTTATCGTGTCTACAAACTAGGGGAAAGATTTATGTCATTTTACATTTTTTTTAATTTTTTTTTTTTACTAGTAATGGTGGCAATAAGTGATTTTTAGTGGGACTGCGACATTGCGGTAGACAGATCGGACAACTAACTTACATTTTTTACACTTTTGCGGGGACCAGTGACATTACTACAGTAATCAGTGCTAAAAATATTCACTGCTACTGTACTAATGACACTGGCAGGGAAGGGGTTAACCTAGGGGTGATCAAAGGGTTAATTGTTAGGCTAGGGGGTGTTTACTAACTGTATGGGGGAGGGACTTGTGAAATGATCATAGAGACCTGTGATCCTATATAGTAGGATCACAGGCCCTCTGTTATTATTTCAGAGAGAACAATGGTCTGCTGTGTTTACAAAAGTTGACTGATGTTCTCTCTCAGAGGAGAGTGGGTGCCCTGCGGCAATCGGTGCCACTGGTCCTGTAGATCGGCATCCCCACTGCCTAGTGGGGCAGGAGCGCACCACCAGTGCTGCGTGCTCGCCCCAGGGAGCGCTCCCACGGATCGCCGTACAGGTACGGCGATTCGCGCAGCCGAGCCAGCCTGCCGCAATATACATGCGGCGGGCGGTTGGCAAGTGGTTAAGTAATGTTCATTGATAAATATGGACCATTCTAGGCTCATAGACCTTTCTGCGTTGTTTACCCACTCTTTGAACAAAAAAAATGAACTATAGTTCCAAATTACTTAAGAATAACAAATGAACCTTCCCAGTTGGCATCCCAAGTACCGTTAGATCTTTAGATAATTCTTAACCATAACTTGAGCTCCTGGAATACATTTCTATTTAAATCTAGCAAGGGTCTAGTCATATTATGTGCAACAAACTTCTGAAGTTCTTGTACCTGTTGTTGCAATGTTTGCACACTTCTTTCTATACAACAAATTGTAAATAACTAAGTATGCTAATCTCAAAAAATAGAAGAATAGACATTCTTTGTCCTGTCAACTCAAAAAGTGACAAACCTATACTAGACAATACTAAAGCTCTTAAGCTAAAAGTATAGCATGTAAATAAGTCACCCAATCTTTAGTTTAGGTTTACGTTTCCCTTTTGGATGGTTCTATAAACAAATAAAACAAGAATCAAAAGTTTGATGACAAAGGGCTCTAAAAATGAGTATTTCAAAAATTTACTTCCATTAGCTCATACAAAAAATCAGGTATTGTATGTGCAAAAAGAGAATAATTCAATTTCAACAGCATTCTAGCCATTATTGTTGAAATATAAGTAACCAATTGAACTTCAATATTTTTACTATCAATTTTATCTCCACTATCAGTCTGCACTGATTCTAACTAAGATAACATTTCAGGGTCTCCTTCTTTATCCTGTGACCAAATTAAATCTTGTAAAGAAGTAGCCTTATCAGATTCTTATATTTATTTCACTACTACACTCCCAATTGCTTTAATTTTGCAAAAGGACCACTGATTTATTTTGATCTTTCCTATATGTTCTATTTCTGAAAGAAACTTGATCATGTTGAAGCGGATTATTTTTGAGGACCAACCATGACTCTCATGGACCATATAGAAAGATACAATGTGAGCGAATGAACCACATTTGCATTGTCACTCTGACTGCAAAACCAACACAAGGTAGCCTCAGGTTCAGCTCTTTGTGCAGACATATACCTAGGAAGCTTATATTGTAACAAAAGTTGCTGATCTGGAACCCAAACAGCAAATCCCATCACATATGCTCCATTGTGCCAATATCTGGATCCATCTATGTAGCCACAGGAAATTTCCTCCCAACAAATGTACACTAAAAGGTGAAGGAGTGACTTTTTCATGTTTAATTACACAACTGTGGCTCTGTCTTTCACATGCGTCATTTGAGCCAAGAAATAAATATTTATCTCCCACTTCAACTGACAAGCCTTTCTCTTTAAGATCCAATTGTCACTAGGCAAATGTTTGTGAATTAACACCCCTTGCCTTTCTTTGTAATAACACCTTTTAGTGTAACCTGAGGTGTTAGCAAAACAAGTGGTGCAAAACCTACAATGTGTGTGACTTGTAGCATTGTACAATGCACTCCTAACACATTTTTACTGATGAAATTGTCTCATCATCCACATACACTTGAATGTAAAATGGTTAGCATAGATCTACATTAATCAGAAATACTGAATTTATAAGGGCTTTCTTTAGATCTTCAAATAATTGTATACAAAGCCTTCTTCAATTATTAAAACTATTTGCCCTATATCCTCATAAGCCTCAATAATTCATTAAGATTTGCTCAGACAGATGCTTTGTCTGCAAAAATCTCAATGAATTCTCGAGAAAAGTTGACAAGGCCTAAAAAGTTTCTTAAAACAATTACATTAGTAAGTAATGGTACCTTTTTAAATATTTTATTTTTGTTTTTGTTTCATCCATGGACTCTCTTCCATGTATCTGGAAGGATTGACATAAAAATCTGTCATTCTCTGAGCCACAGAAGAATTAAAAACTGTCATGGGATAGCTAGCTAGTTTGTGTAACTGGATCTTTGCTACTCTGTAAGGACTGATAGTGTATGCCCTAAATGTCACATTCTTTTCAGAGAGCGCAGAAGATAATCTATTACTGTCAGTCGTAGCTGTCACACTTTTTATCCCATTATACTGTTGGTAACTTTCTTGTTTATCGAGTTTATAGTTTTTATCGTTTTTGACATATTTTGATTGTACATCTGCAAACAAATATGTACACTGTTTTTTTTATATGACTTTCCTGATTATAGCAAAAACAAAGAAGCTATTTGGAGACTGATTTTCTCTTGAAACTCACAGACTGGGGCCCGCCCATGAACTGCACTTGGCCATTTCCCTGAGAAAGACTCCTCCCACAACCAGAGTTCTTACTCTTACCAGCAATGCTTATTGCAAAGACTTTTAAAAGTTGACTTTTAGAAACTTCAGGTTGCGCAAAATATTTACGTTTCAACATTTGCTGGATAGCCTCAAGTAAATTAGAACAATCTACTACCTTTAACTTAATAACCAAATCCAAGTTTGGAATCTTTTGTAAAAATTGCTCAATCATTAACCTGTTGTTTCTTGAAACCTCCTCTGTAGGATTGTTGTTAAACACTAAACACCAAGTTCTTTTCCATTTATCCAATTTGCACACAGTTCTTTCCACAGTCTCAATTATAGATTCTCCTGCAAGCTTTGTTCTGCCCCTTGTATTCATTTGGAATGACATGTAAGGACACAGATTTCAGGGCTTAAATATTCAAAAAACGATAACAATAATTTGCATGCAGCATTAAACTTAGTTGGTTGTCCATTAAAGAACGTATCTACACTCTGACATTGTTCCATAAACCACTGCATGTCTGTATTCCATATATGGAATGTATCAATTCTTGATAGTATAGGGACATGTTTATACTTCGGAGCTTGATTTTAACCATTCCATTTTATCTGCTTACAGTATATGAACAAACACACACACCCCTGTTAAGAATGACAGTCATGTGCGCACTTAAAGAAAAATCAGATGTGTAGTGTATGTTTTCTTCTGCTTTTTGTTCTTTCTTTTGTCCTTGGACTTCTTTCTTCAATATTCAGAATCCAACTTCCAAACTTGCCTCATCCAAAGGGAACATCTGCCTGATTACTTGCTATGGTGGGCTTTTAAAAATAACATGAAGTCTTAGTCCCTTTTACAGCACTATCCTCAGGCCTCCAACCCGATATCCTGTGAGAACATCTCACGTGTTCTGGCTACCAGCTTCCTCTGGCAGGGACTATAACCTTGGCAGAAATATTTATGTACGTAACATCACGCTTTCCTAACCGGTAGTCCTCCCGGATCTAAAAATGACCTTGAAAAACACTGTCCAGATGGTAATGTCAATCAACCTCATACAAGCTGAGTCTTTTTTTTTTCTTTTTCTTGCTGAACTGCAAGATGTCAGAGGTGAGAAACACAGACAAAAAAAACTCACCCCTGATAGCAGGATCGTTAACTGGATTCAAAGAGTAATATACTTTATCCAGGTCCGCATTCTTCACCAAGATGTTTGAAATAGACTTCTCAGCTATCACGATACATCAAAAAAGTTGTTTATTTTCTTAAAGTAAAGCAAAACATATGAAAAAAACAAAAAAAAACAAAAACAGAAAGGTTTCACACATCAGAAAGAGAGAGAGAGAGAGAGAGAGAGAGAGAGAGACATTACGTGTCTTCAGAGTGTAGGATGTTCTTTTCTAATCTCTCCTTGATCTATATATATAGTTGTCTTTTATACTTTATGTAAAGACAATGTCAGCAAAAAGTGTGTCCCAAGAAGGTAGTAATTCTAATTATAAAAGTAACACCCACTCTTGCATATATGGTTTAAGTCTATAGTAAAGCACATAACTCCACCCAAACATACTGACATAAAGTTCAAAAATAAATATACATACATAGCAAAATGGCTTCTCTGTCCTTCACAAAGACATATTGAAGTAACCTTCAAAACTAAAATATTAAATTATAACATTCATATGTATTTCAGAGACTTTTATCATTTAAAATAATATTAAACTCTATATCTTTAACATTCACATTCACAAGAAAATGCGGGAGAGGGGGTTAGGACACAGGACACCCTAGGACAATATGCAGACAGATCAGCAGGCTCCAAAAAACAAAACAGGCAGGTAGACAGCAATACAGAACAAGAGCCTTAGGCCTGCACCCAATGTTCTGTACCTACATAGCTACAGCTGTCTCTTATAGCAACCAAAATCTCCCAACACCATGCAGGATTTCTTGGATGAGTTCCCATTGACACTTTCCCAGCCTCTCCACAGTCCCCGGCTCAAGAAGAGTAACCTCTGGTACTTCATCTCAGAACTCCATCCTTCTCTGCATGCCCCCCCAGGCAACAAGAAGCTCTCTCTGGCAGGTGCTCTCCCATGCCCTCAGGCAGCAAGCAGGCTCTCTCTGGCAGAACCTCAAGCACATGACCAGGCTTTAGACTCCAGGCCTCACCCAGAGCAGCTGTTCCCCACAAGTCCACACCAGATAAAGGTCTGGGTGGGAGGACCCTAATCACCTGACTTCCTCCAAGTATATACACTTCTCAGTGGCCTGAAACTCCCACCGATTGGCTGAAAGAGATATGCAAATTCATAACTCAGTCTCACTGCTGTTCATCATACTAATGTAAAAGGCAACAGTGCCACCTATTGAAGGAAGGAACCACAGTTAAACCAGGTTTAGGAGAAAACCCAATTGATCAAAAAGACTATAAAGCAGCCAGGTCAGTTACCACCTAGCACAGCTAAATTTATCAGTAGCCCTGTTTAAGATAAGGGTACTACACAAATAAATATAAAATATATCATGAATGGTGGAAGCTTCTTATAATGGTCACAGCAGGTGAACTCCGAGATCTCTTCAATCAAGTCCACGAGGGATAGAAGAACCTGTACCCAACACTGAGATAATTTTAGGTGGACTGATCCTTGGCTTTAATTATTCAAAGAATGTTCTCCATCACTCACAATGGTAATGAAATTCATAGCTCTCTGCTATACAGCCAAATATATTTTACTACAATGGAAAATAAATACTCTTTTATCATCAAATACAAATTCTTGTCGATAAATATTTCATGTGAACATTCAGAACGCTAAAAGATTATGAAACCTAAACCCGTACATGCAAAAAAATAGATATCTGATATTCCTCTAGATTCACGCTAAAACCAAAGTGACATTCCTATGGGACAGGAGATTCTGGCGACAAATCCTCAAAAGTCTGTCCCTGGTCATGAGCATTGGTGACTGTGTCAATTAGTTGGAGAGGATTAGGACTTGTGTTCTTATACAGGGATCCTAAACGGACAGGCAAATCATACTGTATGTATCGAAATGTACCACGCATTCAATATGTACATGAACATGCATACATATAGCATACAGTATATATATATATATATATATATATATATATATATATATATATATATATATATATATATATAAACTACCAGCATGGAGGGTTTGAAAATTAAATGTGCAAACTAGTACCTGAACAGATGCCAGCTAAGCCTTGGCATTCTAAAATAAAATGTGATTTTCTCTAATTTATTTGGGCTTATACAGTCATTTTATTTCTATTTCCATAGGTTGTGAGATATGAGCAAAGTGCCAGGGGTGTGTTACTGACAACCTGGGATCACAGGAAGGGGTTGGATAATGTTGAGCCCTGGGGGTGTGTCACTGGCAGTATGAGATTACAGGAAGGAGTGACAGGCTGGAATCACAGGAAGGGGAGTGTCACTGGCAGCCTGGGATCATAGGAAGGGGGGAGATGTTACTGGCAGCCTGGGATCATAAGAAGGAGGGAGTGTCACTGACATCCTGGGATCACAGGAAGGGTGGGGGTGTCACTGGCAGCCTGGAATCATAGGAAGGGGTGTGTCACTGACAGCCTGGGATCACAAGAAGGGGGTGTGTCACTAGCAGCCTGGAATCATAGGAAGTGGCGTGTCATTAACCGCCTAGGATCACAGGAAGGGGAGTGTCACTGACAGCCTGGGATCACAGGAAGAGGGGTGTGTCACTGGCAGGCTGAAATCATAGGAAGGGGACTATCACTGACAGCCTGGGATCACAGGAAGAGGGGTGTTTCACTGGCAGCCTGGAATCATAGGAAGGTAAGTGTCGCTGACAGCCTAGGATCATAGGAAGGGGGGTGTGTCACTGGCAGGCTGGAATCATAGGAAGGGCAGTGTCATTGACAGCCTGGGATCACAGGATGGGGGCATGTCACTAGCAGCTTGGAATCATAGGAAGGGGTGTGTCACTAAAAGCCTGGGATCATAGGAGGGGAGTGCCATTGACAGCATGGGATCACAGAAAAAGGGGTGTGTCACTTGCAGCCTGGAATCATAGGAAGGGGACTGTCACTGACAGCCTGGGATCACAGGAAGAGGGGAGTGTCTCTGACAGCCTGGGGTCACAGGAAGAGGGGTGTGTCACTTGCAGCCTGGGATCCCAGAAAGAGGGGTGTGTCACTGACAGCCTCGGATCACAGGAAGAGGGATGTCTCACTGATGGCCTGGGATCACATGACGAGGGGTGTGTCACTGGCAGCCTAGAATAATAGGAAGGGGAGTGTCATTGACAGCCTGGGATCAAAGGAAGGGAGGTGTGACACTGACAGCCTGGGATAATTGAAAGGGGGGTGTGTCACTGACAGCCTGGGATCACAGGAAGAGGGGTGTGTCACTGGCAGGCTGGAATCATAGGAAGGGGACTATCACTGACAGCCTGGGATCACAGGAAGAGGGGTGTTTCACTGGCAGTCTGGAATCATAGGAAGGGGAGTGTCGCTGACAGCCTAGGATCATAGGAAGGGGGGGGTGTCACTGGCAGGCTGGAATCATAGGAAGGGGAGTGTCACTGACAGCCTGGGATCACAGGATGGGGGCATGTCACTAGCAGCTTGGAATCATAGGAAGGGGTGTGTCACTAAAAGCCTGGGATCATAGGAAGGGGAGTGCCATTGACAGCATGGGATCACAGAAAAAGGGGTGTGTCACTTGCAGCCTGGAATCATAGGAAGGGGAGTGTCACTGACAGCCTGGGATCACAGGAAGAGGGGAGTGTCTCTGACAGCCTATTTATTTATTTTTTATTGGATAACAAAAAGTAAAATAATATTTTTTTTCAAACTTTTCGTTTAGTTTTCGGGGTGATCAAATACCGCAAAGAGAAAGCTCTATTTGTGCGAAAAAAATGATATAAATTTTGATTGAGTGCAGCGTTGCATGACCGCACAATCGCCAGGTAAAGTAGCAAAAAATGGCCTGGTCAAGAAGGGGGGTAAACCTTCCAGAGCTAAAGTGGTTAAAGCAGAACTCCAGCCTTCACTTCAGCCTTGCACAGTTATACCGGCACCTCTCCTGTTCGGAAATGGCTGACTCTGATTTCACTGCACACTGTGAGCTTCTCTCACTGTGCATTAAAAGCTGCAGCAAATCAGACAGAATCACCTTATTTCCTAGAGCAGTGATGGTGAACTTTAACACCCCAGATGTTTTGAAACTACATTTCCCATGATGCTCATGCACTCTGCAGTGTATTTGAGCATCATGGGAAATATAGTTCCAAAACATCTGGGGTGCAAAGGTTTGACATCAATGGACTAGAGCAGTGGTTCTTAACCTTGTTGGAGGTACTGAACCCCACCAGCTTCATATGCGCATTCACCGAACCCTTCTTAATTGGAAAAATAAAATATGATTTTATGAGTCTAGTCTCGGGGCAGCGTACAGAGGTCAGTAGGATGTAGGGCAGCGTACAGAGGTCAGTAGGCTGTAGGGCAGCGTACAGAGGTCAGTAGGCTGTAGGGCAGCGTACAGAGGTCAGTAGGCTGTAGGGCAGTGTGCAGTAGTGAGTAGTTTGTAGGGCAGTGTGCAGTGGTCAGTAATTTGTAGGGTAGTGTACAGTGCTCAGTAGTTTGTAGGGCAGTAGCGAGGTCAGTAGCATGTGGGGCAGTGTATAGGGGTCAGTAGTTTTTAGGGCGGTGTAGAAAGGTCAGTAGGATGTAGGGCAGTGTACAGAGGCCAGTAGCATGTAGAGCAGTGTATACGGGTCAGTTGATTGTAGGGAAGAATAGAGTGGTCAGTAGGCTGTAGGACGGTGTACAGAGAATAGGGCAGAGGACAGGAGTTGACAGGACAGAGGATAGGACAGTGTACAGGGATCAGTAAAGCCACACACCAGGGGGCTAGGAGGGCACACACCAGGGGAGGGTCAGGAGGGCACACACTGGGGGGGGGTCAAGAGGGCACACACCGGGGGGTTATGAGGGCACACACCAGGGGGTTGGAAGGGCATAAACTTTGGGGAGGGTCAGGAGGAAACACACTGTGGGGGAGGGTAGTGAGGGCACACACCAGTGGAGAGTCTGGAGGCCACACACTGGGTGTCAGGAGGGCACACATCAGTGGTTGGGAGGGCACACACTGGGGGGGGGGGGGGTTGGGAAGGCATACCATGGGGTATCAGGAGGGCACACACTGGGGGGGTGGGAGGGCTTACCATGGGGTGTCAGGAGGGCACACTGGGGTGGGGTTGGGAGGGCATACCATGGGGTGTCAGGAGGGCACACACTGGGGTGGGGGGTTGTTAGGGCATACCATGGGGTGTCAGGAGAGCACACACTGGGGGGAGGTGTTGGGGGGCATACCATGGGGTATCAGGAGGGCACACACTGGGGGGGTTGGGGGGACATACCATGGGGTGTCAAGAGGGAACACACTGGGGGGAGGTGTTGGGAGGGCATACCATGGGGTGTCAGGAGGGCACACACTGGGGGGAGGTGTTGGGAGGGCAAACCATGGGGTATCAGGAGGGCACACACTGGGGGGTTGGGAGGACATACCATGGGGTGACAGGAGGGAACACACTGGGGGGAGGTGTTGGGAGGGCATACCATGGGGTGTCAGGGGGGCACACACTGGGGGAGGTGTTGGGAGGGTATACCATGGGGTATCAGGAGGGCACACACCAGGGGGCATTCACAATGCTTATTGAGCTAAATGAAAAGGACATGCATTTCCATTTGTCAGCTAACAGCACCTCTATGCTAAGCTGCAGTAACTTAGCAGACTTAGCATAGAGGTGCTTGCAAACTAATCCACCATGTACAGCTAGCTGAGCCTACCTCCAGGAACATTCACTCGGCTCCCTCTGCTCAGCTGCTCACACTTCCCTCTTCCAGGCGGGCGCAATCTCCGTGGTCAGGTACATCCCGATCCCGCCCACTCAAGCAGCAAGCAGCCTGCAGGAGCTGGAAACCTGCTGGGGGAGGTACAGGGGGCAGAGCGTCAAGTGTCTATGTGTAATGGCTGTGAGTCGTCCCGACTGCAGCTCTGATTTCCCGGGGGGGGGGGGGGGGGGGGGGGGGTTGGCCTCACAATCAGTAATATTTTCTCGGGGGGGGGGAGCAATTGCCCTGTTGCCCCCCGCCGAACCCCTGAGACTGACTCACTGAACCCCTGGGGTTCGATCGAACCCAGGTTAAGAACCACTGGACTAGAGCAATGTTTCTCAAGCTTTTTTCAGTCACGGCACGCTCCAAAATGATGGACAGTCAGACTATTCTAATAGCTTTACATAGTGCAGCAACATCCACATGTAGGACACCCAACGTTCGAGGTGATTTATTCTTCTAAAGCAAGTGAAAACTTTTGCACACTGGTACTGCTGACTAGTACTCCAATGTTTCTCCCCCCCCCCAGTTTTTCTCCATCACTCAGCTAATGAGACCCCAACGCAGATGGAGAAAGGCAAGGGAGGATTAAATAAGGATAATATGCAGGGAACTTATCAACTGATGAGGTCATTGGTTGCTAGGAGTATGGCAGTGAGAAGGTTGTAATGGTGTACAATGAAAACTTTGTGTAACTAAAAGTCAGTCTTCATCCACCCACTGGCTTGTATACAATTTTGGGGCAATTTTTAGACATTTTGCCAAGGCACCCCTGAATAAACCTCAAGGCACCCCAGGATGCCTGGGTACCCTGGTTGGAAAAGGCTGTCCTAGAGGAACATCATATAGCCTTTTCCTCCCCAGCTTTGCTTTGAGGACATAGGGGACAGATGAAGGGAGGCACATTAAAATTCACAGCAGATCTTGCCCCCCCCCCCCCCCCCCCGATGCTTGGCAGAGAAATGTTCAGCATCTGCTTTATAGAGTAGAAAACTGTCCCATAGCAGAGCCAGTGTTGATTTTGGCATTAAATTTTGATTTCGTTTTAGTCATAGTCTTTTGACTAAAATGCCATTGTAGTTTTAGTCACCTTTTAGTCATCTGCAATTGTTATAGTCTTAGACCTATTTTAGTCAACTAAAATCTTAAGTACATTTTAGTGGAATAAAATAATTTTAGTCAACTAAAATCTAATGGGTTTAGTTAAATTGTAATGCATTATTTAAGCATTTCTATAGAATTTCCAAACTCATTATATGCTCCTGGAGTAAAAAAAAAATCAAATAATTTATTATTTATGGTATTAAGGTTTGAACAAACTCACAGATACAGATTTAGCCGCTCTGGACAGTAGTCTGAGGAGGCCTGTAATGCACGCAGTCAGGGCCGTCTTTTCCACTGGGCATGCCCGGCGGTTGCCCGGGGGCCCCACTTGCCAAGGGGCCCCACATGGATGGTGGCACTGGCAATTACTGTCCCTGGTGGTCTAGGGCCCCCCGTTCCGTTGTCCGCCGGCCCGGGCCCCCCCCTTGTTGTTGTCCGCCCGCCTGCGGCGGCCATGGCTCGAGTCTGCACTGCACAGACACTGGTTGCTAAGGCCAGCCCGATTGGCATCTAGCAACCAGTGACGTTAGCAGAGCAGACCCAGGGCTCGAGTCCTGGGGGAATGCATGGGAACGACGTTCCTGCACTTTTTCCACAGCAGGAACGCCGTTCCCATTAGCTGCCGATCCCTGCAAGACTGACCTTTGTCCTCCCCTCCCTCGGTCTTCCTCCTCCTCCATCGGCTGCTATAGCAAAGTCCCGCCTCCTAAACTGGCTACAGTGATAGGCGGAACACTGATCCAATGCCGGCAAATTGAATCAGTGTGACGTGTATTGTAGGAGCCGGTCTAGGAGGCGGGACTTTGTCACAGCAGCCGATGGAGGAGGAGGAAGACCGAGGGAGAGGAGGACGGGCGCGCCGGGACATTCAAAGTCAGACACTGAAAGCATGATCACTGTTGGATTGGCAGGAAGCCAGCCAGGGTCAGTAATAACAGCCTACACTTCTCACAACAGCTATTTTTTTTTATTACTAGGCATTGACTTTACATAGCAGGACTTAACAGATATATGTCCCATTATATTTACATCAGCTTTTCTGTAGGTGAAAGGCAGAGGGGGTGTTCCAGCATTACAAAAAGACATGGCTGGCTGTGTTCCTCTCTGCATCTAAAGACATTATTTTAATTTTTGATTGGAGAGTGATTGAGAACTTTTAAAGGATACGAACTTATTTATATTACCTTCAAAACCATTTTGTCTGCATCTAATGCTTCACAGTGCTAGTAACATGTTAATGTAAACAGGTTTTAAGAAATGTTTTGTGATATACTGTGTGTGTGTGTATATATATATATATATATATATATATATATATATATATATATATATATATATATAGTACAGACCAAAAGTTTGGACACACCTTCTCATTCAAGGAGTTTTCTTTATTTTCATGACTGAAAATTGTAGAGTCACACTTCAACAGGTAGTCACCTGATATGGTTTTCACTTCACAGGTGTGCCCTGTCAGGTTTAATAAGTGTGATTTCTTGCCTTATAAATGGGGTTGGGACCATCAGTTGTGTTGTGCAGAAGTCAGGTGGATACACAGCTGATAGTCCTACTGAATAGACTGTTAGAATTTGTATTATGGCAAGAAAAAAGCAGCTAAGTACAGGAAAACGAGTGGCCATCATTACTTTAAGAAATGAAGGTCAGTCAGTCCGAAAAATTGGGAAAACGTTGAAAGTGTCCCCAAGTGCAGTCACAAAAACCATCAAGCGCTACAAAGAAACTGGCTGACATGCGGACCGCCCCAGGAAAGGAAGACCAAGAGTCACCTCTGCTGCAGAGGATAAGTTCATCCGAGTCACCAGCCTCAGAAATCGCAGGTTAACAGCAGCTCAGATTAGAGACCAGGTCAATGGCACACGGAGTTCTAGCAGCAGACACATCTCTAGAACAACTGTTAAGAGGAGACTGTGTGAATCCGGCCTTCATGGTAGAATATCTGCTAGGAAACCACTGCTAAAGAAAGGCAACAAGCAGAAGAGACTTGTTTGGGCTAAAGACCACAAGGAATGGACATTAGACCAGTGGAAATCTGTGCTTTGGTCTGATGAGTCCAAATTTGAGATCTTTGGTTCCAACCACCGTGTCTTTGTGCGACACAGAAAAGGTGAACGGATGGACTCTACATGCCTGGTTCCCACCGTGAAGCATGGAGGAGGAGGTATGATGGTGTGGGGGTGCTTTGCTGGTGACACTGTTGGGGATTTATTCAAAATTTAAGGCATACTGAACCAGCATGGCTACCACAGCATCTTGCAGCGGCATGCTATTCTGTCCGGTTTGCGTTTAGTTGGACCATCATTTATTTTTCAACAGAACAATGACCCCAAACACACC
This sequence comes from Pelophylax lessonae, assembly GCF_965119305.1. Taxonomy (NCBI): domain Eukaryota; kingdom Metazoa; phylum Chordata; class Amphibia; order Anura; family Ranidae; genus Pelophylax; species Pelophylax lessonae. The sequence goes on along the minus strand of NC_138776.1, from coordinate 36,600,404 downwards.
TCCAGGCTGTGTAAGGGCTATTTGACCAAGAAGGAGAGTGATGGGGTGCTGCGCCAGATGACCCGGCCTCCACAGTCACCGGACCTGAACCCAATCCAGATGGTTTGGGGTGAGCTGGACCGCAGAGTGAAGGCAAAAGGGCCAACAAGTGCTAAGCATCTTTGGGAACTCCTTCAAGACTGTTGGAAGACCATTTCAGGTGACTCCCTCTTGAAGTGTGACTCTACAATTTTCACAGTCATGAAAATAAAGAAAACTCTTTGAATGAGAAGGTGTGTCCAAACTTTTGGTCTGTACTGTATATATATATATATATATATATATATATATATACACACACAAACACACACACTTTTTTCTTTTTTTGAGGTGGGGGGGCGGAATCTTGGGTGAGTTCCCACACTTTTTTTCTCAGGACTTGACCCCTGAGCAGACCCATGATGCATAACGGAGGAGGATCCTCCTCCTCGTCGGCTCGTCATCCTCTCCTCCGTCTCCGCGCCTAGAAGACTGGCTCCGCCTCCGCCTCCACCCACCTTCTCCCATGTGCAGCCGTTGTGAAAAAGGTAAGGCAGCCAGCCAGCCCAGTTGCCAGGTTGCTTGATATTCTTGATATTCTTTTTTTAACTCTCTCCATGGCATGATGATGATCGACACAAGAGACAACTACCTGTCCTGGACGATATACCTTACTATATATTGGTCCCTGTAATATGTATATAGTAAGGTATATATGCTCCAGGTAGTAGTTGTACTCTCTTGTAGTATAGTGTTCCCTGTAATGTGTATATAGTCTATATACATATTACAGGGAACACTACATACTACAAGAGAGTACAACTACTGCCTGGAGTATATACCTTACTATATACATATTACAGGGACCAATATATACTACAAGAGACTCTTGTAGTATATAGTGTTCCCTGTAATATGTATATAGTAAGGTATATACTCCAGGTAGTTGTACTCTCTTGTAGTATATATTGGTCCCTGTAATATGTACATAGTAAGGTATATACTCCAGGTAGTTGTACTCTCTTGTAGTATATATTGGTCCCTGTAATATGTATATAGTAAGGTATATCCTCCAGGTAGTAGTTGTACTCTCTTGTAGTATATAGTGTTCCCTGTAATGTGTAATGTATACATATTGCAGGGAACACTATATACAAGAGAGTACAACTACTACCTGGAGTATATACCTTACTATATACATATTACGGGGACCAATATATACTACAAGAGAGTACAACTATACCTTACTATATACATATTATAGGGACAAATATATACTACAAGAGACAACTACCTGGAGGATATACCTTACTATATAAATATTACAGGGAACACTATATACTACAAGAGACTCTTGTAGTATATAGTGTTCCCTGTAATATGTATATAGTAAGGTATATACTCCAGGTAGTTGTGCTCTCTTGCCATGATGAATGCATGTCCTCGCTCACTTCCTCCGGGCTCCTCTCCGCCCTGCCATTTTTATTCTCATGGGTGATTGTGTAGGCAGGGGGCCCCAGTGCACTGCATTGCCCAGGGGCCTATAAGGCTCTTAAGATGGCACTGCACGCAGTGCTCTGGATATAGATAGTCTAAAGAGATGGCCTGTAATGCATTGCACACAGTGCTCTAAGGAGACCTGTAATGCACAGTGCTCTAGACCAGTGTTTCTCAACTCCGGTCCTCAGGGCACACTAACAGGCCACATTTTAAGTATTACCTTGGGGAGAAGCAGACTAGAATACTGCAATCACTGAGCGGCAAATGATATCACCTGTGATGTATTTCAGTTTTCTTGCAAACCTGGCTTGTTAGTGTGCCCCGAGGACCGAAGTTGAGAAAAACTGCTCTAGACGGTGGTCTGAGGAGGCCTGTAATGCTGCACAGTGCTCTGGACGGTGGTCTGAGGAGGCCTGTAATGCTGCACAGTGCTCTGGACGGTGGTCTGAGAGGCCTGTAATGCTGCACAGTGCTCTGGACGGTGGTCTGAGGAGGCCTGTAATGCTGCACAGTGCTCTGGATGGTGGTCTGAGGAGGCCTGTAATGCACACACTGCTCTGGACATGGATCGTCTGAAAAGAAGGCCTGTAATGCATTGCACACAGTGCTCTGAACAGTGATCTGAGGGGACCTGTAATGCTCAGTGCTCTGGACAGTAGTCTGAGGAGGCCTGTAATGCACACAGTACTCTGAACGGTGGTATAAGAGAGGACTGTAATGTTGCAGAGTGCTCCGGACGGTGGCTGTAATTCTTCACAGTGCTCTGGATGGTGGTCTAAGGAGGCCTGTAATGCTGCACAGTGCGCTGGATGGTGGTATGAGAGAGGCCTGTAATGCTCATAATGCTCTGGACAGTGGTCTGAGGAGTCCTGTATTGTACACAGTACTTTGAACATGGATAGTCTAAAGAGATGGTCTGTAATGCATTGCACACAGGGCTCTGAGCAGGCCTGTGATGCACGCAGTGCTCTGGATGGTGGTCTGAGGAGGTCTGTAATGCTGCACAAAGCACTGGACGGTGGTATAAGAGAGGACTGTAATGTTGCACAGTGCTCTGGACGGAGGCTGTAATGCTTCACAGTGCTCTGGACGTCTGAGGAGGCCTGTAATGCTGCACAGTGCTCTGGATGGTGATGTGAGAGAGGCCTGTAAAGCTGCACAATGGTCTGGATGGTGGCCTGAGGGAGGCCAGTAATGCACAGTGCTCTGGATGGTGGTCTGAAGGGAGGCTTGTAATGCACAGTTCTCTGGGATGGTGGTCTGATTCGGAGAGGTCCATACTGCGGCACAGTGCTGGATCGTGGTCACAAGTCTGAGGGGAGGCCTGTAATGCACAGTGCTCTGGATGCCAGTGGTCAGAGGAGGCCTGTAATGCACACACAGTGCTCTGGACGGACGGTGGCCTGAGGGGAGGCCTGTAACTGTAATGTACACACTCACAGTGCTCTTTGCTCTGGACAGTTGTCATCGGAAGCGAGACTCTCTTCGGGAGGCCTGCAATGCACAGTGCTGCTCTGGACGGTCCTCTGAGGACTCGGTGGCCTGCAATGCTGGCTGCACAGCGAAGTAGGCTATGGACTCGAGTGAGTCGCTTGCTTGCTGGCAGCGGAAGCAGGCGGAGCTCCGTGGAAACCAGAAGTTTATAAGAGTAAACGTCCCTGCCTCACATTTTCGTTCGTTAATGAAAATGGAACTGATGTTAGTTTTGTCACCGTAGAACGGCCGCTGATGAAAATTTTGACGCAAATGTTTTCGATGATGAAATGAACACTGAGCAGAGCAGAGAATACTGCTTGGATCTGAACTGGGTAATGGAGTCAAGAAAGCCTCTTAAATGATCCTAGTGGCTCAGCTCTGTACAGTCTGGATCTCTGTTGTCAATGTAAAAACAAGATGTTCTAGTTCTTAAATGACTCATAATGAAACGTCCTTGCTTCCTGCGCTTTGCCTAAAACAGATAAACATAGTTTTGCCTATGACAATATTTTATATCCGTATTATCATGTGCTCAGCCTTGTAAGTCTTTTATTAAAGGCAGCATCCCCTCCTCCTGCCTGTGCTCTGTTCTCTGCTCTTTATTCTCTCTGCAGTTTATTTTTTACTGCTCACCAATCTTTTTCACTGTGCTTTTTTTTTTTTTTTTACAGTTCTGCACAGGCACAATGCTGCAATGTGTAGAGTGCACAATAGCTCATGCAGTGGTCCAAAAACACTCCACTTTATTAGGTACACCTGTTCAATTGCTTGGTAACACAAATTGCTAATCAGCTAATCACATGGCAGCCACTCAATGTATTTAGGCATCTAGACGTGGTGGTGACGACTTACTGAAGTCCAAATCGAGCATCAGAATGGGGAAGAAAGGGGATTTTAGTGACTTTGAGCATGGCATGGTTGTTGGTGCCAGACGGGCTGGTCTGGGTATTTCAAAAACTGCAGATTTTCTGGGATTTTCACACACAACCATCTCTCGGGTTTACAGAGAAGGGTCAGAAAAAGAGAAAATATCCAGTGAGCTGCAGTTGTGTGGAGGAAAATGCCTTGCTGATGTCAGAGGTCAAAGGAGAATGGGCAGACTGGTTCCAGATGATAGATAGACAACAGTAACTCAAATAACAACTCCTTACTAGGGATGATCGAACGGTTCGGGTCGACCATCGGTTCGACCCGAACATTGGATGTTCGATATTCGGCCGAATACCGAACTTTTTGCGGCAAAAGTTCGGTATTCGGCCACCAGAACCGCCCAAAATGCACTGGGACAGGAACTGGGCTTTAAAAGCCCGTGATTGGCCCAGAAACGTCTGCAAAAGCCAATGAGGGGGCAGGAGTCTCCTAGGAACGTGATTGGAGTGACTACGGGGACCAGAGGCCAATCAGGAGTGAATACGCCCCACACTATATAAGATGGCCCCGCCTAACCCCTAGCACAGTTATCCAGAGCCTGTTGAAGAGAGTTGAAGCAGTTCTGTCTGACTCCTGCTTGCTACACTACATTTCCTATATATCGAGTGGTTCTAAAGCTCCATATAGCAGAATTGTATTTAGCTTACAGCCAGTGTAGTTAGATACAGCGATTGTGCTGGTTCTTAGAGTTAAAAAAAAAAAAAAAAAAAAAAACTTAAGGGACAGTGTCAGTCTTCTGCTGTATGGAGCTTTCTATTTAGTGGAAAGGGATATCTAGTGTAGTTAGGGAACTTTGTACTACATTAGTTAGATTTGAAAATTTAGTTTCTGTAGGGAAAGTGTGAGGGTTCTGTTTAGTGAGCACGTGGCACAGTGCTGCTCTATCACAGCAGGTATACGTGCTTGCTAGGCAGCAAAATACAGTGACAACTTAACGCCTGTTGTTCAAAGCGTTAGGTGCACTGTACAAAAGCCTTTGCAACTGTGCGTGACACGCAACTGCTGTGCTGTATCCAGCGACAACTGTGGGTCGCATAGCAGTGTGCGTTTTTCACCGCACACAGTTGCCAACGCATCAGTGACAACCTAACGCCTGTTGTTCAAAGCGTTAGGTCCACTGTGCAAAAGGCTTTGCTACTGTGTGTGAACCGCAACTGCTGTGCTGTATCCAGCGACAACTGTGGGTCGCATAGCAGTGTGCGTTTTTCACCGCACACAGTTGCCAACGCATCAGTGACAACTTAACGCCTGTTGTTCAAAGCGTTAGGTGCACTGTACAAAAGCCTTTGCAACTGTGCGTGACACGCAACTGCTGTGCTGTATCCAGCGACAACTGTGGGTCGCATAGCAGTGTGCGTTTTTCACCGCACACAGTTGCCAACGCATCAGTGACAACCTAACGCCTGTTGTTCAAAGCGTTAGGTCCACTGTGCAAAAGGCTTTGCTACTGTGCGTGAACCGCAACTGCTGTGCTGTATCCAGCGACAACTGTGGGTCGCATAGCAGTGTGCGTTTTTCACCGCACACAGTTGCCAACGCATCAGTGACAACTTAACGCCTGTTGTTCAAAGCGTTAGGTGCACTGTACAAAAGCCTTTGCAACTGTGCGTGACACGCAACTGCTGTGCTGTATCCAGCGACAACTGTGGGTCGCATAGCAGTGTGCGTTTTTCACCGCACACAGTTGCCAACGCATCAGTGACAACCTAACGCCTGTTGTTCAAAGCGTTAGGTCCACTGTGCAAAAGGCTTTGCTACTGTGCGTGAACCGCAACTGCTGTGCTGTATCCAGCGACAACTGTGGGTCGCATAGCAGTGTGCGTTTTTCACCGCACACAGTTGCCAACGCATCATTGAGAAATATGCCTGGTAGACCAAGAAAAGGCATACGTGGCCCTGCTGCGGAAAGGGGCACAGCTTCTAGGGTGTCTAGAGGCAGGGGTGGACGTGGTGGTCAGTCCTCAGCCAGGCCACCATTTGGATTGTTCTCCGGCAGTGGCCAAGCTATACGTCCACAGTATGTACAGGAGGTGGTGGACTATATGAACAAACCCTCATCATCGGCATCATCTGCAACTACAGTGACCCAGGCAGAGAAAAGTGGTCAGTCTTCTGCAGTTGTCAGAACAAATACAGATGAGTCCATGTCCACCTCATGTCCTCCCTTAGACCCAATTTCAGACATGGCAGAGGAGTCAGCTGAGCTGTTTGACCACAGTGTCGGCCATCTACTCCAGCCTGATGCTCAGTCCTTTATGGAGTCTGATGTTGGGTCTGAGTTTGAGGAGGAGGCAGAGCAAGCAAGAGGGGAGAGCAGACGGCCTACTCCATCTAAGGCCGCACCTGTTGTCTCCCGGGCCACTATACACACCTCATCTTGCTGGGCCTTTTTTGAGACATCCCATGCAGATAAAACAGTTGCGATCTGCAAGATTTGTAAGAAGGGTATAAAACGTGGCAAAAATGTCAACCACCTGGGTACAAGCTGCCTAAACAGGCATTTGACAACCCACCACTCGGCCCGTTGGCAGGAGCATTTAAAGAACCCACAAAAGGGCCAAAGATTGGTCAGTCGGCCTCCTAGTTCTCCTCGCGCTCCTCCTCATGCTCCATCTGCTCCACCTGCTCCACCTGCACATCAGTCTGTTCCTGGCCCTGCTATAGTCACTCGTCACCTGTTGGCAGCCTCCACTGGCAGGGATGATGATATAGCAGGCAGTGTCGCATCTACCTCCAGCACACCACCAGCTGTAACATCTAGACGCCAAATTTCGATTCCACACATGCTGGAACGAAAAAAAATGTATACTCCCCGCCACCCACATGCCCAGCGTCTAAACAGTAGTTTGGCTAAACTACTGGCTCTGCAACTATTACCATTTAACCTGGTAGAGTCTGCTCCCTTCCGTGACTTCGCAAAATGTGCAGTTCCACAGTGGCAGGTGCCAAGTCGGCATTACTTTTCCCGTAAGGCCCTGCCATCCCTATACCAACATGTGGAAGGCAATGTAGTGTCATCCCTGGCCAAGTCAGTCAGCCGTAAGATACACTTGACGGCTGACACTTGGTCAAGCAAACATGGGCAGGGATGGTACATTTCTGTCACTGCTCACTGGGTGACACTGCTTGCCAGTGGAAGGGATTGTAGCCAGGGCTCGGTGCTGCAGCCAGTGTTGCCCCCACGTCTGCAAACAGCTGGTGGTGTCGCTGATCCGGGTAGATCGATCACTTCTACCCCCTCCTGCTCCTCCTCCTCTACCTCCTCCATGCCCTCCTCTGCAGAATGGTCCTTTGAATATGATGAGATACCACGTAAACGTTCAAAGGGCTATTCTATGTCTCAGGCCAAAAGGTGTCACGCAGTGCTGCAGCTTGTGTGTCTAGGGGACAGGCAGCACACTGCCCCTCAGATTCTTGGGGCTCTGCAGGCACAAGCCCAGAGGTGGTTGACACCACGCCAGCTGCAGCCAGGGATGGTGGTTACTGATAATGGGTCGAACCTCCTGGCCGCCCTTCGTCAGGGAAAGTTAACCCATGTGCCATGCCTGGCGCATGTCCTGAATCTCGTGGTACAGCGGTTTTTGAACTCGTACCCGGGAATGCAGGATGTGCTAAGGATGGCAAGAAGGGTGTGCAGTCACTTCAGGCGGTCGTACAGTGCCACTGCACGTTTGGCCGAAGTGCAGCGCGAGTTTCACCTGCCGGTACACCGCCTCATCTGTGACATGCCCACCCGCTGGAACTCCACCTTGGCTATGCTGCAGCGCCTGTACACGCAGCAGAGGGCCCTCAATGAATACCTATGCGAGTACGGCACCAGCACTGGCTCTGCGCGCCTGGGCTTCTTTTCACCACGGCAGTGGCTTTTGATTAAGGATGCATGCGCTGTCCTCTCGCCATTTGAGGAGGCCACAAGGATGGTCAGCCGGGACAGCGCATGCATCAGTGACACCCTACCGGTACTGTTTTTGTTGGAGCACACTCTGCGTGGCATTATGGACAGGGCACTGGAGGCAGAGCAGCAGGAGGAAGAGGAGGACTTCCTTGCCTCTCAAGGCCCCCTTTATCCTGAGAATCCTGACCCCATTATGCCTAGCTCCCAGAGGCCCGAGCAGGATCCAGGGGTGGAAGAGGAGGAGGAGGACGATTCTGCGGGAACTTTTGCAGGGTTTGAGGAGGAGGAGGAGGAAGACATGCGGCAATCTGCAAGGCCTAGTTTGACTCCCTCGGGACACTTTGGAGTAGTACGTGGCTGGGAGGAGGAGGAGCCCGTTGAAGATAATGTCGTTATGAGTGACCCCGAGGAGTCAGCTTCTCAGGCCTTCGCTAATTTGCGACGCATGGGAAACATCATGCTCCAGAGCCTGCGAAAGGACCCCAGAATCAAGGCCATTAAAGAGACTAACCACTATTGGTTGGCCACCCTACTTGACCCCCGGTACAAGTGTAAAGTCTCAGAGCTTTTCCCATCCACCCATAGAGTCCACAGGATCAAATCCCTTGAGGACAGTCTCAAGAGGAATCTGGTGAACATGTTCCCCGACTCCCGTAGGGTGCAGGGGCGGGGACAACCTACCATGGATTCTACTGGTGGTCACGAGAGGAGCGTTGGAGAAGGCATGCGGTTGACGGATGCCTTTCGGTCTTTTTTTAGTCCTCACCGCCCAGGCCTCTCAGCTGCCACATCGCATCGACACCGTCTGCATCACATGGTGGACGATTACGTGAGGGCACAAAGTGACACAGAGGGCTTTTCATGTGACGAATCCGATCCACTGGCATACTGGGTCTTAAGATTAGACCACTGGCCAGAACTGGCCCAGTATGCCATGGAGTTGTTGGCCTGCCCTGCTTCCAGTGTCCTATCGGAACAGGCATTCAGCGCAGCAGGAGGATTCGTCACAGACCATCGAACTAGACTCTCCACCGACTCAGTCGACCGTTTGACATTCATTAAGATGAATCAGTCGTGGATATCAAGCTTTGATGCACCTGATGCAGACCTTGTAGACTAGGCTATCGTTGTGATGTGGCAGCTGAGCCTCAGTTTAAGCCTGGACCATGGTGCCACCCTCAAACCCTCCTCTCATTCTCTTTACGTTCACAGAACCTCATTTTGGTTATGACAAAAACGACAATGTTTGCGCACCTGTTCCACAGGTGCACACCTTTACAATTTTTGGGCCTCCTTCAACACCAGCTCTTTGGGGTTAAGGTGGGGAGGCTATGCTAAAACAAAAACGACAATGTTTGCGCACCTGTTCCACAGGTGCACACCTTTACAATTTTTGGGCCTCCTTCAACACCAGCTCTTTGGGGTTAAGGTGGGGAGGCTATGCTAAAACAAAAACGACAATGTTTGCGCACCTGTTCCACAGGTGCACACCTTTACAATTTTTGGGCCTCCTTCAACACCAGCTCTTTGGGGTTAAGGTGGGGAGGCTATGCTAAAACAAAAACTACAATGTTTGCGCACCTGTTCCACAGGTGCACACCTTTACAATTTTTGGGCCTCCTTCAACGCCAGCTCTTTGGGGTTAAGGTGGGGAGGCTATGCTAAAACAAAAACGACAATGTTTGCGCACCTGTTCCACAGGTGCACACCTTTACAATTTTTGGGCCTCCTTCAACACCAGCTCTTTGGGGTTAAGGTGGGGAGGCTATGCTAAAACAAAAACTACAATGTTTGCGCACCTGTTCCACAGGTGCACACCTTTACAATTTTTGGCCCTCCTTCAACGCCAGCTCTTTGGGGTTAAGGTGGGGAGGCTATGCTAAAACAAAAACGACAATGTTTGCGCACCTGTTCCACAGGTGCACACCTTTACAATTTTTGGGCCTCCTTCAACACCAGCTCTTTGGGGTTAAGGTGGGGAGGCTATGCTAAACAAAAACTACCATGTTTGCGAACCTGTTCCACAGGTGCACACCTTTACAATTTTTGGGCCTCCTTCAACACCAGCTCTTTGGGGTTAAGGTGGGGAGGCTATGCTAAAACAAAAACGACAATGTTTGCGCACCTGTTCCACAGGTGCACACCTTTACAATTTTTGGGCCTCCTTCAACACCAGCTCTTTGGGGTTAAGGTGGGGAGGCTATGCTAAAACAAAAACTACAATGTTTGCGCACCTGTTCCACAGGTGCACACCTTTACAATTTTTGGGCCTCCTTCAACGCCAGCTCTTTGGGGTTAAGGTGGGGAGGCTATGCTAAAACAAAAACGACAATGTTTGCGCACCTGTTCCACAGGTGCACACCTTTACAATTTTTGGGCCTCCTTCAACACCAGCTCTTTGGGGTTAAGGTGGGGAGGCTATGCTAAACAAAAACTACCATGTTTGCGAACCTGTTCCACAGGTGCACACCTTTACAATTTTTGGGCCTCCTTCAACACCAGCTCTTTGGGGTTAAGGTGGGGAGGCTATGCTAAAACAAAAACGACAATGTTTGCGCACCTGTTCCACAGGTGCACACCTTTACAATTTTTGGGCCTCCTTCAACACCAGCTCTTTGGGGTTAAGGTGGGGAGGCTATGCTAAAACAAAAACTACAATGTTTGCGCACCTGTTCCACAGGTGCACACCTTTACAATTTTTGGGCCTCCTTCAACGCCAGCTCTTTGGGGTTAAGGTGGGGAGGCTATGCTAAAACAAAAACGACAATGTTTGCGCACCTGTTCCACAGGTGCACACCTTTACAATTTTTGGGCCTCCTTCAACACCAGCTCTTTGGGGTTAAGGTGGGGAGGCTATGCTAAACAAAAACTACCATGTTTGCGAACCTGTTCCACAGGTGCACACCTTTACAATTTTTGGGCCTCCTTCAACACCAGCTCTTTGGGGTTAAGGTGGGGAGGCTATGCTAAAACAAAAACTACAATGTTTGCGCACCTGTTCCACAGGTGCACACCTTTACAATTTTTGGGCCTCCTTCAACGCCAGCTCTTTGGGGTTAAGGTGGGGAGGCTATGCTAAAACAAAAACTACAATGTTTGCGCACCTGTTCCACAGGTGCACACCTTTACAATTTTTGGGCCTCCTTCAACACCAGCTCTTTGGGGTTAAGGTGGGGAGGCTATGCTAAACAAAAACTACCATGTTTGCGAACCTGTTCCACAGGTGCACACCTTTACAATTTTTGGGCCTCCTTCAAAGCCAGCTCTTTGGGGTTATGGTGGGGAGGCTCCGCCAACACCAAAACTACCATGTTTGCGCACCTGTTCCACAGGTGCACACCTTCATAATTTTTACGCCTTCTTCAACACCAGCTCTTTGGGCTTACAGTGGTATGGCTCCGCCAACACCCAAACAACAATTTTTGCGCACCTGTCACACAGATGCATATCATTGTAATTTTTTTCCTTACAAAGGCAATTATTGCTTTCATTACCAGCACTTTCATAGGGATATGGTGTCAAGGCATCGTCCGCACCACCAAATGCCCAATTTTTAAGCATCCTTTACTTCTATTCAAAGTCAAGAGACAACAGTATTCATCCAAAACATCTCTAATCTTGTTCACTCTGCACTACATTGTGGCCCCTACCCCTAACCCTCAATGTATCCGTGCATATATGTCTGTTTCTTGTGAGATTTCAAGTTAAAGTGCACCAAACACCATTTTACATGAAATAAAGTGCAATTACATACATCTTTGGACTTCTTGAAACATTTGGTGATAAAAGCCCCATTGTGGAAATACACCCGTTAATTATATGCACATTTAAAGAGACAGCACCTTTTTCCAAAAAAACCTCTAATCTTGTTCCCAGTGCACTGCATTATGTCCCCATCATACACATTGGCTGAGCCGTTGATTAGGAGCAAAAGAAAGGTGCGGTTAAGCAAAAAAGTCATTTTTGAAGGTTTGGTATGCTGTAATTCTGGTTCTGGACATGCTACAGAGCTAAAACTTCACAGGTACACCTTTTAGACCCCCCAGACACTAAATCCAAAGAAATCTCTTTTTTTTTTTTTTTTTTAATTTTTTCAATAATTGGCTATCTATCAAAAACGACAATTTTTAAGAACTTTTTTTTGTGTGATTAATAGTCCCTGGGGCATGACCCAGAACCCTAGGCACTTTTTAGGGGCATTTATTGGGTTTTAGGGCTTAAAAATGGTGTTTTTTGATTACAGAAGTTCGGGTCCCATTGATTTCAATGGGGTTCTGAAATCCGAACCGAACTTTCGTGAAGTTCGGGTGTTCTGGTCGAACCGAACTTTTTAAAAGTTCGATCATCCCTACTCCTTACAACCAAGGTATGCAGAATACCATCTCTGAATGCACAACTTGGGTAGAAAACCACACCGAGTGCCACTCCAGCCAACTAAGAACAGGAAACTGAGGCTACAATTCGCACAGGCTCACCAAAATTGGACAATAGAAGATTTGAAAAACGTTGCCTGGTCTGATGAGTCTCAATTTTAGCTGTGACATTCAGATGGTAGGGTCAGAATTTGGCATAAACAACATGAAAGCATGGATCCATCCTTCCTTGTATCAACGGGTCAGGCTAGTATTGATGTAATGATGTGGGGGATATTTTCTTGGCACACTTTGAGCCCCTTAGTACCAATTGAGCATCACCACGGCCTACTTGAGTATTGTTGCTAACCATGTCCAACCCCTTATAACTACAGTGTACCCATCTTCTGATGGCTCCTTCCAGCAGGATAATGCACCATGTCACAAAGCTCATATCATCTCACCACTGGTTTCTTGACCATGACAATGAGGTCACTGTACTCCAATGGCCTCCACAGTCACCACATCTCATCCAATAGAGCACCTTTGGGATGTGGAGGAACGGAAGATTTGCGTCATGGATGTGCAGCCCACAAATCTGCAGCAACTGTGTTATGCTATAATGTCACTCTGGACCAAAATCTCTGAGGAATTTTGAAGCAGTTATGAAGGCAAAAGGGGGTCCAACCTGGTACTAGCAAGGTGTACCTAAAAAAGGGTGGCCGGTGAGTATATATGGCATGTGACAGCTCATCGGAACCTCAGGATAGTCATTTTCTATTTCTAGCCCCCAACTTCCGAACATTAGAATAAGGGCAGTCGTTGCATGGAGCCTGTCAGGGCAGCCCAAGGGGGTTGTTATTGGAGTGATTTGGTTGAAGGAGCCCCCCCCCCCCCCACACTGCTGAACAAAGAGTGGAGAGGGATTAGAACCTTCATTCCCAGTAGGCACAACTGGGGCCCTAATGAGACAGGCAGAGCCTTCAGGAAGAAGGCCAGGAAGGGCAGTAGCCCTTCTAGTTGGGATCCTCTCCTCCTGGGGAAGAACAGTGCTCTCCCAGGCTCTAAACTATTTATGCACTCTCCCAGCCGCCATCTGGACACCCTTCCCCTGGGATTGGCTGGGGATGCATATCTATTCAGGCTGTTCACATGCCTCTCCTACCAACTGCACTGCTCAAAAAAATTTAAGAAACACTTTTTAATCAGAGTATAGCATCAATTCAAGTAAACTCCTGGGATATTGATCTGGTCAGTTAAGTAGCAGAGGGGGTCGTTAATCAGTTTCAGTTGCTTTGGTATTAATTAAATTAACAACAGGTGCACTAGATGGAAAACAATGAGACAACCTCCAAAACAGGAATGGTTTTACAGGTCGAGGCCACTGACATTTTTTTCCCCTACTCATCTTTGCTGTATGTTTTTCACTAGTAATGCATTTGGCTAGGGTCAGTGTCCCTATTGGTAGCATGAGGCAATACATGGACCCTATAGAGGTTGACCAGACTGTCCAACTCCTCCAGGATGGCACATGAATACGCGCCATTGCCAGAAGGTTTGCTGTGTCTCCCAGCACAGTCAGAACAACATGGAGGAGATTCCAGGAAGACAGGCAGTTACTCTAGGAGAGCTGGACAGGGCAGTAGAAGGTCCTTAACCCATCAGCAGGACCTCTATCTGCTTCTTTGTGCAAGAAGGAACAGGATGAGCACTGCCAGAGCCCTACAACATGACCTCCAGCAGGCCATTGGTGTGAATGTCTCTGACCAAACAATCAGAAACAGACTTCACGAGGGTGGCCTGAGGGCCCAGTGTCCTCTAGTGGGCTCTGTGCTTGCTGCCCGACACCGTGGAGCTCAATTGGCATTTGCCATTGAACACCAGAATTGGCAGGCCTGCCGCTGGCACCCTGTGCTTTTCACAGAAGAGAGCAGGTTCACCCCGAGCACATGTGACAGATGTGAAAGGTTCTGGAGAAGCCGTGGAGAACATCGTTGCCTGTAACATCGTTCGGCATGACCGGTTTGGTGGTGGGTCAGTGATGGTCTGGGGAGGCATATCAATGGAGGGACGCACAGACCTTTACAGGCCAGGCAATGGCACCCTGACTGCCATTGGGAATCAGGATTAAATCCTTGGACCCATTGTCGGGTCCTACGCTGGTGCAGTGGATCCTGGGTTCCTCCTGGTGCACAACAATTCCCGGCCTCATGTGGCAAGAGAATGCAGCCAGTTCCTGGGGGATGAAGGAATTGATACCATTGAATGGCCCCCATGCTCGCCTGACCTAAATCCAATAGAATACCTCTTGGACATTATGTTTCCGTCCATTCAATGCCACCAGGTTGCACCTCAGTCTGTTCAGGAGCTCAGTGATGCCCTTGTCCAGATCTGGGAGGAAACACCCCAGGATACCATCCATTGTCTCATTAGGTCCATGCCCTGACGTTGTCAGGCATGCATACAAGCACGTGGGGGCCATATGCTGCACATAAACTGAAAGTATAGTCAATAATTCCAATGTGCGCAGGGAGCGGGCTCGGTGAAACCACAAGCGTTTTTATTGAAAAGTTTCTGCAATTACATAAAACATGACCTTCAGTCTGATAGACAGGATAGCAACTGCTATTTTGTTCCTACATAATAATACATATATATATATATATATATATATATATATATATATATATATATATATATATATATATAACAACATTCTCATATACAGGAATAACGTCCTCATGGAAAATAATAAACAATTTACCATATGATAGTTTATTACTCATTCTGCACCACCCTGGTCTAATAATACAATCTAATATGATATAAAAAACATAACACTATGATAATCACATTCCTGGTACACTGGCGCCATGCGACGCGTTAGTGTGATCCATTAACGTTTGTGCACTGTGTTATTTAACCACTTTACCGCTGAGTACCGTAGTACTACTGCGGCAAAGTGGCTCTTGTAGGTCTGACGACGTAGACCTACGTCGCCAGACTCCTCCCCCTGTAGGCGGCGCTCGCACGCCGCCGGAGGCGCGCTCCCGCTGTTTTCATTCACAGCGGGAGTCGGGCCAGGGGAGGAGCAGCGGCGATCGCCGCTGCTCTGCCCCGATCGTCGGGGAATCCAGTTTGGAGATCCGCCCGCCTGTGTAAACAGAGCGGGCGGATCTCCTCAGTGACAGGGAGTGACAGATCGGACTGTTCAGCATAGCTGGACATCCGATCTGTCCCTGACTCACACAGTCACCTCCCCCCCCACACGTCAGTAAGCACCAGGCATACATTAACCCCTCCCTCTCCAATAAAATTAACCCCTTCCCTGCCAGTGTCATTTTTACAGTAACAGTGCATATTTATAGCACTGATTACTGTAGTAATGTCACTGGTACCCCCAAAAGTGTCAAAAATGTCAGTCAAGGGTCCGATCTGTCCGCTGCAATGTCGCAGTCCCGCAAAAAAAATCGCAGATCGCCGCCATTACTCGTTAAAAAAAAAACACCAAAAATGACATAAATCTTTCCCTTAGTTAGTAAACGCAATAACTTTTGCGCAAACCAATCAAAATACGCTTATTGCGATTTTTTTTACCAAACATATGGAGCAGAAAACAAATTGGCCAAAAATTAAAAAAAAATTAGATTTTTACATCTTTTTTGGGGGGAATTTTTATATAAAAAAATGTTAAAAATATTGTTATTTTTTCAAAACAAACGCTATTTTTTGTTTATAGCGCAAAAAGTAAAAATCGCACAGGTGATCAAATACCACCAAAAGAAAGCTCTGTTTGTGGGAAAAAAAGGACGTAAATTTCGTTTGGGTATGGCTTCGCACGACCGCGCAATTGTCAGTTAAAGTCGCACAGTGCCGAATCGCAAAAAGTGGCCCAGACGTAAGACAGCAAAATGCTCTAGTGGTAAAGTGGTTAATCACACAGAAGTGACAGCAGCCGTTACTGATCACAGGGATGTAAATTAAATCAATCTCGTCCTGTTTATAGCCCTAAATATGCTCCCTCTTACCTGCAATGACATAAAGCATGACCTTCAGTCTGATAGACAGGATAGAGTCTGCTATTCTGTTCCCACCAGAAACAAAGTCTGTTTGGTTCCCCCTGCTATATTAGCAGTGTTCCATTAAAATGTACACTCTGTCATTCAGGCTTTTAACTCAATGCTGCCCTCTACTGGTGCTTTAATAGAAATGCCATGAGTTTTACTTTCTCTATGAACAGAATTATAATCCTGGACTGCTGGAGCTGGAAATGTGATACTTATTAGTTTGTTTTTTATGAGGTACCTGATTTTTGGCATCCCTTACACATACAAACTACTGCGTACCATTTTGAGTTGCTGCAATGAAGTTTCAGCAAAATGGACTAGCCTGCTGCATCATTTTTTTACTTTGATTTTCGGGGTGTCTTTGAATTCAGCCCTCTGTAGAGTGATACATTTCATTTCCATCAAACGATGTGGCATCCTTTTGTTCCATTACCCAGTCCATACCAGTATAGATATCCAGCATGAGATTTTTCCCCATTGAGATCTGATGTGTTTTCAAAGTTTTCCTTTACATTTTTTGAGAAGTGGTATATTCTGGAAACCTCCAGAAGACCGGGGGAAGCATTCAAACTTGCAGCCTGTAGAGCCCAGAGCAGACCAAAGCAATCACTTGATTACAGGAGAGCCACAGAACTAAATATGCCTAATCCTCACTAGCAGTCTATCTGGGAGGATGCTACATACAGGGTCTATCAAGTCAAATTCTGGTACTAACACTGCTTGCATTAAAAAAAAAAAAATACATTTAAAGCTGTAATAATGATTACACAGATTTTTGTCTTATTTCTGCCTGGAGTTCAATGATAAGGCAAACTCCAACCAAAACTTCTTCCTCAGCTTTGGACAGTATGGAGAAGGGTTAGAACCTCTCTTTGATTCCTATTGCTGTCTGTGTCCCCATTTCCAGAATTTCTGCTTACTACCTGTCTATCTTACAGAACAGGAAATGAGGGAATATCTTCCTATTTGATGTCTATTTGACAGGTGTCAGACAACAAAAAGTGGAGGGGAATCCTGCCAGTGGGGACATACTTGGGGATCATGGGGGCAGGGGGGACTCACTGGTGTGACTTGGATAAAGAGCCCCCCCCCCCACTGCTAATCATTGAGTCTGTACATGGACCAGACCCCAATATTGATACAAAATTCTCACCTTCATCCAAAATGTTTTCTTTGAGTTAGAGCCGGGAAGGATTAGAACCTCTGGCAGGTTTTTATTGTCATATTTGTACTTGTTCCTGAGAATGTTTCCCACATCTTGTCTGTTTTAAAGATGTCAGATAGAACAAGAAATGAAAAATCTACCCATTTCATGGCTATTTGACAGGCGTCAGACAGTAGGTGAAGAGAAATTCCCCCAGTAGGGACCCAGATGGGCATTAAAGTAATGGCATGTAATGTCATGGCAGAAAAACTGTAATATTTGTTACTAACCATAAAATCCATTTCTCTGAATGAGGCATGACTGCCAGTGAACTGCCATTTTCAAAAGTAGGTTGACAATGGCAACCCCGTTTTCTCTTTCGTTTATTGACAGACACAGTTTCCTTATTCTTGACCATAGGGTTTATAGTGCCTCCTACAGGAGTAGGACACTATGGTCCAGAATAAGACTGCTGTTTCGGTTAATGAACCAAAGAGTAAATTACAGTTGTCTGGCAGTTATGCCTACTAGCTTTGGTTCTTTCTAATATCCACACCTAGAATAAATATGCAGCTCTAAATACTTGTTCCTGGGCAAAAATGCAAATAAAAAAAGGTAAGGGATCAACAAGGCAGGTGGACAACCAGAATTTTTAGAAGGAATGGTCAGGCCTGGAAGTCGCTGACTCGCTATATTTCTCCCATGACAAAGTTCTTTTAGTTCAACCCCCAAAGTGCTATTTTCAAAAGTATAGATATTCAAGAGTGCAATGCCCTAAATTCACCAGCAGATGGCAATGTGTTAGCATTTATTATTCACTAACAGCACAATAAATCCTTCTTAGAAAAGAAGGTATTCACATACATTCTATTGCATATCCCCAAAACAACTTTCAGGACAGTGGGTGGAGCCCTGCAAATCATTTCCTGATGCCCCATTGGCCAGATGCACATATGGATCCGCTGGTGCATAATGCAAATATAGATTAATATTATAGAAACCATTTCAGTGGCGAAACTAGACATTCTTTCAACCGGGGCAAAGACTCAGTTTGGCACTACGATGAACAGTGGGTGTAGCTAAGTTGCGTTAACAATGGACAAAAGCAGTGGTGGGGTTGGCATTCACTAGAATCGATCGGCTGCATTTTTCTCCTGCAGCAGCTGAAATCTGGCTTCTCCTCCTCTCTATCCTGCCGGCATACAGCTCTGCAGGAGAAAAATACAGCCGATCGGTTCTAAAGAATGCCACTCCTCCTTTCCAGGATTTTTGTCGACAGAAGCAAAGGTGCATTTTGCTGCCCTACCAGCCTTATCTTATCCCCTTTACTGTCATCTTCATGATCATTATCATCCTCATCATCATCATCATCTTTATCCTCTCTACTGTCATCTTCATGATCATTATCATCCTCATCCCCCTTTATCAAACTTATTAGTATCCTCTATATGGTCATCACTTTCCTCAGCATCATAATACTCATCCTCATCTTTATCATCCCTGTCATTATTATCAAAATCATCTGTATCATCCTCACCATCATTTTTCTCACTTTCCCCATTACTTTACATTATCATTGTCATTTCCGTATCATCATCTCCATCACTTTCCTTTAAGTGTATCCTCTTGTAATCCTCTTTGCTGTCATCACTATCCCCACAATCTTCATCCTTATTATTATCATCCTCACCATTATTTACTTTCTCTACTGTCATCATCATGATCACCATTATCCTGATCATCCTCATCATCCCCACTTGATTATCTTTATCTTTATCCTCTATACTGTCATCACCATCCTCAGCATCATTATACTCATCCTCCTTACCATGCTCATTTCTATTCTGTCTACTGTCATCACCACAATCATCATTATCCTCATCATCTTTATCACTGTCATCACTTTATCATCGTCATCTTTATCCTCTAGAGCAGGGATCTCCAAACTACGGCCCTCCAGCTGTTGCGGAACTACAGGTTCCATGAGGAATTGTAAAAATCTGACATTCACAGACATGAGTAGGAATGATGGGAATTTTAGTTCCTGAACAACTGGAGGGCCATAGTTTGAAGATCCCTGCTTCTATACTGTCATGACCATCCTCAGCATAATTATACTCATCTTCCTTACCATGCTCATTTTTATCCTTTCTTCTGTCATCATCACGTTCATCATTATCCTCATCATCATTGTTATCACCCTTATTGTATCCTTTGTCATCATCCTCACCATCATTATACTCATCCCTATCATTATTTTCTGTATCATCATCTTCCACACCATCACTTTCCCCATTACTTTACATTATCATTGTCATGCCTATCCTCATCATCCTCATCATTTTCCTCTCTACTGTCATCACCATCCTCATCATTATCATCACAATTTTTACTCTTCTTCTATAATCATCATCTTTATCACTTGTCTTTATCATCTTCATCCTCTTTAGGCCACTTTCACACTAGTGGAGGAAATTTCTCTGCTAATCCCTGCTAAGCAGGCGGACGAAAGGTCCATGTCCGCTCTGATGATGCAGAGCAGACACAGACACAGCCCGGTGTTCTCTATGAGGCAGTCTGTTGGAAAACGGGCCGCATGTCCATTTCCATTTGACTGTCATCGGATCGGAAACAGATTCCCATTTGTCTGTTTTTAGCAGATAGGATCTGATCGAATGTTGGCAGGTGTCAACGGACAAGCTGATATCCACCGCTTCATAGAGAGCAAAAGATGGTCCGATCAGGTCCGCCTGAAAAACTGACAGTTTGACCCGATCGGTCCATTAGTGTGAAAGGGGCCTAACAGTCATCATCATCATCCTCACCATTACTTTTTTCACTTCCCCCATTATTATACATGATCCCTGTCATCTCTGTCCTCACTATCCATTATTATTATCCCCATCACTCCTATCCCAATCCTTATCATCCTCACTATCACTTTCTCACTCCCCCTTCTATCATCTTCATTATCCTCTACGTCAATCTTTCTCAACCTTTGCAACACAGAGGAACCCTTGAAATATATTTCCGTTTTCAAGAAACCCCTGCTAAAAATGCTATATCTACAACTCATGATACATTTTCATTTTCAATACTTTGTTGAAGCACCTTTGGCACCAATTACAGCCTCAAGCCTTTTTGAGTATAATGCTACAAGCTTGGCACACCTATTTGTGGGCAGTTTCTCCCATTCTTCCTTGCAGGACCTCTCAAGCTCCATCAGGATGGATGGGGAGCGTCGGTGCACAGCCATTTTCAGATCTCTCCAGAGATGTTCAATAGTGATGAGCCGAACAACCCCCGGTTCGGTTCGCACCAGAACACCGCGAACAGAGGAACAGTTCGTTCGAACAAACCAACCTCATTGAAGTCTATGGGACTCGAACTTCGAAAATCAAACGACCTAATTTTGAAGGCTTAAATGCAAGTTATTGCCCCAAAAAAGTGTATGAGGGTCTGGGTCCTGACCTGGGGAACATGGAGCAATGAAAAAAAAGTTTTTTTAAAACAATCGTTTTTAAAGGAGCAGTGATTTACTGATTTTAATGAGGCTTAAAGTGAAACTATAAAAATGAAAAATTCCTTCAAATATTGTGCCTGGGGGGTCCCCTGAATGTGCCTGTAAAGTAGTGCATCTCTACGATGAATGTAGCCTGCTGCAGCAATACTGACATTTCTAAAGCAAAAAATGTAATATACAAATATACATACAAATTTCAAATTGCATGTACTTGTCATACGGTTGCAGAAAAATTGGGCCTTGCTTGTTGATGGTGCCTGAACACCACAGCCCCTCACAGTTACTCTTGCTGGGTGCAGGAATGGGCCCTGCTGCTAAAAAATCTATACAAATATGAAATCGCATGTACTTGTCATACAGGTGCCAAAAATTGGGCCTTTGGTGTTGCTGGTGCCGTAACACCGTAACCAACCCCTCACAGTTACTCTTGCTGGGTGTGGGAACAGGACCTGCTGGTAAGAATTTCATGCAAATTTGAAATCGCATGTGCTATACAAGTGCCAAAAATTGGGCCTTTGCAGAAGGTGGTGCCTGAACACCCTAACCAAGGCCTCGCAGTTAGTCTTACTGGGTGCAGGAACGGGACCTGCTGGTAAGAATAAAATGCAAATTTGAAATCGCATGTGCTATACAAGTGTACAGGTCTGTGATCACTATAGAAAGATCCACAACTGAGATATGGTTACTGTGGCTGATATCTGAAGTGATCTCTATTCCTAGAGGTCTGTGATCCCTATAGAAAGATCCACAACTGAGCAATGGTTACTGTGGCTGATATCTGATGTGATCTCTATTACTACAGGTCTGTGATCCCTATAGAAAGATCCACAACTGAGCAATGGTTACTGTGGCTGATATCTGAAGTGATCTCTATTCCTAGAGGTCTGTGATCTCTATAGAAAGATCCACAACTGAGTAATGGTTACTGTCTTTGATATCTGAAGTAATCTTTGTTCCTAGAGGTCTGTGATCCCTATAGAAAGATCCACAACTGAGCAATGGTTACTGTGGCTGATATCTGAAGTGATCTCTATTCCTAGAGGTCTGTGATCCCTATAGAAAGTTCCACAACTGAGCAAAGGTTACTGTGGCTGATATCTGAAATGATCTCTATTCCTACAGGTCTGTGATCCCTATAGAAAGATCCACAACTGAGCAAAGGTTACTGTGGCTGATATCTGCAGTGATCTCTATTCCTACAGGTCTGTGAATATTATAGAATGTTGCAGAAACTGACCAATGAACAATACTGTGACTGGTATCTGATGTAAAGAAAGAAAGCTCTCCCTACCTCACACAGGAACCTGGCCCTCCCTACACTGCTAGGAATGTCTCTCTGCACTGTCTGACTCCAAAAAAAACTACCCTCTCCCTGCCTGAATCGCGTGCCTGTCCCTGTCTCATCACCCGTACGATGACACTACACGATGCAGCTGCGGGAGCAGCCTTTATGTAGTGTGGGGCATGTACTTGGCCCCTGAGCCATGATTGGTTAAAGGCAGCCTGCCTTTAGTCCAATCATGGCAGAGATCATTTGATTGGCCAAAGCATGAGGTCAGGGTGCATTATGGGAAACTCTAATTTCCCGCGAAGAAGCACATTTGTTCGTCATTCGAAGAACGATCGAATTAGCGATGTTCGAGTCAAACTTACCTTCGACTCGAACTCGAAGCTCATCCCTAATGTTCAATCAGGTTTAAGTCTGGGCTCTGGCTGGGCCACTCAAGAACATTCATAGAGTTGTCCCGTAGCCACTCCTTCATTATCTTGGCTGTGTGGTTAGGGTCGTTGTCCTGTTGGAAGATGAACCTTCCCCCTGTCTGAGGTCCAGAGCGCTGTGGAGCAGGTTTTTATCAAGGATGTCTTTATACATTGCTGCATTCATCTTTCCCTTAATCCTGACTAGTTCCTGCCACTGAAAAACATCCCCACAGCATGATGCTGCCACCACCATGCTTCACTGTAGGGATGGTATTGGCCAGGTGATGAGTAATGCCTGGTTTGCTTCAGACATGGCGCTTGCCATTCAGACCAAAGAGTTCAATCTTTGTTTCATCAGACCAGAGAGTTTTGTTTCTCATGGTCTGAGAATCCTTTAGGTGCCTTTTGGTAAACTCCAGGCGGGCTGTCATGTGCCTTTTACTGAGGAGTGGCTTCCGTCACAATTTTAGTTAACCGTAATAAATGCTAATTATTTTTTTTTCTCACTCACTTCATTCTTTTCTTCCCTTAGTATTTTTTTATTTTTATTTATTTTTTTATAATTTGTACGTAAGCATTTACAATTTGTGTTAGTTTGTGTCTGTAGCAACAAAAAAAAGAAAAAAATAATAATAAAGAAACAAACAAACTTTGTACCAGAAACATGATTCCTTTGCCTTTATCAAAAGGGACAAAACCACAGAATAAAATTTGTAGTTATCTACATCTATCTTTTTTTTTTAAATGTGAAATTTGTAATTAATTTTTAGTTAACCTTTTTAGTTAACCCTACTTTTTTTTTCAAGTTTTTCTTGATTCTCTTTTTTTTGTTTTATTTTTTTTTTTTTCCTGTGTACAGAATACAGTTTGTGGTTAAACCTAATTATTTGTAGTTAAAATGTAAGTTAACCCTTAGTGCCGGTTCACACTGGGGCGACCTGTGAGGCGACCTGGTCGCCTCACAGGTCGCCGCAGGTCGCCTCCCATAGGGAAGCTGCGGACCCGTTCTAATAGGAGCGACACAAGTCGCTCCGACCTAGAAAAAGGGTCCGGAGCTTCTTTGGGGCGACCAGGAGGCGACCGCCATAGACTTCAATGTTATGAAGTCCGTGGCGGCCGCTCCGAGGTCGCGGCGCGCTGCTCGCACCGCGATCTCAGAGGTCGCCCCTGCAAGTAGCGTCGCGGTAATGTGAACCGGCGCTTAGCTTTTCTTTTTAGTTTTTGTAACACACAGAATAACATTTGTGGTTAACCCTATATTTTTTTTTTAACCTAAAATTTGTAGTTAAAATTTAGGCTACCCAATATATATTTTATTACCTCATTAATTTCCTTTTTGTAGCTTTTTTTTGTAATGACAAAAATAATGAGCTTGGCTTGGGGGGGGATGCACTATGGCATCCCCGTCTTGGGTGCCAGGGGACCTTGTTCCAACATCCTCATTAGCCTCATTATTTTAGACGTTGAATATAAAAACGTAATGAAAAAAAAAAAAATTCACAGCTCACATATAACAATCAAATACACAAAAATAGGGAAAAGATGCAAATAAGTTGTACAAAGAACAAAACATGAAATAAATAAATACTCTAAATACACACCCTTTAAATAAAAAGCTATTTTTTTATTTTTTTAAGCAAACTTGCTTAACAGCTTAATTAATGCTATTTACATTTTTTACTTTGGTAACATTTTGGCAATGGCAGAATTGCAGTTTGACCATGAAATACATTTTTCTTAACTCAGTCCACTCTTCCTTATTGACCAAATGTTGAGGTACTTGAGATTTTAAACCCGTATTCAGAATTTATTATACGGCCATGGTATTTGGTCACATGACAGGCTGCCATGGGACTCCGGAGCAGAGGCAAGTATGGCTTCTGTTACCTAATATGGTTTTCAGGCAGAGAAGACCACCTTGTCACAAAATTGATTGTCTACCACTACCCTGATGTATATCCAACCCATAGATGAAACGGGAGCATAAATGCTAAAAATTACCATAGAATTCCCATTGATTGAATGATGCCCACCCCCATCTCATTTACTTTAATATTCTCCAGGAACCCACTAGAGGCAGGGCCGGTGCTTCCACTAGGCAAACTAGGCAGCCACCTAGGGCACATTGCCACCTAGGGGCGCAACCAGGAGTCGGCACTCTCTCTCCATCATGAATGATTATTGTGAGCTGAGGTGAGGGGCGGAGGTGGGGGGGAAAGAAGGGACAGCGGAAGATGCCAAGTGTCTTGGGCAGTGGTGGAACTACTAGGCCCTGGCTTTCCACCACTGTTGGAGGGGCCCCAAAAGGCAAGAAGGGAGCCCCCCAGAGTGCATCCTGCATGATGATCCTCTTCAGGTAGAGCTGAGCGACAGGAAGTGACTCTCTGCACTGAGCTGGTGGGCAACCGTTTATTTCCCTGGGTCGGTATTAAGCAGGGAGCGGAGGAGAGCTGAACCTGAGCCAGAGCTCGGCACTGGAGGGCGACACCTTTACTGGGGCAGAAGCGACGAGGCACCAGAATGGTCTGAGGAGGCTGGTGATGAAGGACGTGTGGAGCTCTCTAACTGCTGCTTTTCCCTCCACCAGGAGCCACCGTGTTTAACAGGGGTTCGGGGTCACCAGGTGTGCCATGAGGAATAGGGGTCCCTGGGTGTGCCATGGGGGATTGGGGTCCCCAGGTGTGACACGGAGGAACATCAGGGTCCCCAGGTGTGCCATGGAGGAACATCAGGGTCCCAAAATGTGACATGGAAAAACAACAGGATCTGACATAGAGGTACATCGGGGGCAGTGGGTATGACAACATGACATGGAGTAATATTGGGGTCCCAGGGTGTGACATGGAAAAACTTTAAAGTCCCTTGGTGTGACATTGAGGGACATTAGGGTCCCCGGGTGTGAAATGAAGGAATATGGGGGTCACTGGGTATGACAGCATAACATGGAGGAACCATCAGATCAGGGTCACATAGAGGAGTTTTTAACCCCTTCCATTTTTTTGGGGGGGTGGGGGGGCGCAAGTAGCTGGTCTTGCCTAGGGCATAAAATAGTCTAGCACCGGCCCTGACTAGAGGGGTTCTCCATCTTGTCCCCAGAATTCTCCTCCATCCTCCCCAGGACTGTTCTTCATACAGAGTGTCCATGAGGTTGCTCCTAAAGAGTCAGAACATTTCCTAAGTGTTAGGACATTAGATGGCAGCTCAAGGTGAGTTTCCCCATCACATCACATGCTCCATCTAGTCACTTTACTATAAGTTAGCAGAGTTTGAAAAGTTTTTAGCACAACAATTGTCTATATTAGGGGTCTCTAAACTTTCTAAACAAAGGGCAAGTTTGCTGTCCTTCAGTATTTAGGAGGAGGGGGGGGGGGGGGCATATAATGTATGAGCATTTTAGAGGTCACTGGTTGCTGCAGCAATTATAATTTGCTCCAGTGGTGGACACATTCTGAGACCTCTTTTGCAATCAACTTGCCGGAAATTAGATTTATGCTTCAGCTGTAAAACTAAAACTGGGAGGGGCTTTGTTCCTTATGGTGGCCATACACTATATGAAAATCTACCGACATTCAGTCATTTGGACAGTTCTTTCGTGTTTCAGCCAGTTAACCAGTCCTGGACCGGAAGGATTTGCCCCCTTAATGACCAGGCCATTTTTTGCGATTCGACACTGCGTTACTTTAACGGACAATTGCGCGGTCGTGCGACGCTGTACCCAAATAAAATTGATGTCCTTTTTTCCCCACAAACAGACCTTTCTTTTGGTGGTATTTGATCACCTGTGCGATTTTTATTTTTTCCGCTATAAACAAAAAAAGAGTGACAGTTCTGAAAAAAAAAAAAAAAAAACAATATTTTTCACATTCTGCTATATGACATTCCCAATAAAAAAAAATTAAAAAAATCAAATTTTTTCATAATTTTAGGACAATTTGTATTCTGCTACATATTTCTGGTAAAAAAAAAAAATCCTAATAAGCGTATTTTGATTGGTTTGTGCAACAGTTATCGCGTCTACAATCTAGGGGAAAGATTTATGTCCTTTTTTATTTTTATTTTTTTACTAGTAATGGCGGGGATCTTTTTAACGGAACTGCAACATTGCGGCGGACAGATCGGACACCTAACTGACATTTTTTACACTTTTGGGGGGACCAGTGACATTACTACAGTAATCAGTGCTAATAATATGCACTGTTACTGTAATAATGACACTGGCAGGGAAGGGGGTTAACCCAGTGGCAATCAAAGGGTTAAATGTGAGCCTAGGGGGGTGTTTTCTAACTGTGGGGGGGGGGGGTGGGCTTGTGAAATCAATACAGAGACTTGTGTTCCTATATAGATGGATCACAGGAGCTCTGTGCTGATTCCTGAGAGAACAACGGTCTGCTGTGTTTACAACAGCAGACCGCCATCCTCTCTTCACGGGGAGCGACCGCGGGTGCCCGGTGGCAATCGGGGCCTCCGGCCCCGTGGATCGGCTGCCCCGCTGGCGAGTGGGCACACACGTGCCCCCCCAGGATCGCTCCTGCAGGAACGCCGTACAGGTATGGCAATTCGCGGGGACCTGCCGACCTGCTGCCGTATAACGGTTATATGGAAGGTGGTTGACAAGTGGTTAATGTGTTTTTCGTCCAAACTGTTTGTACTCTGTATATGTGAAAAAACGAACGAAAAACTGATTTATTTATGTCCATTAAAATGATTTATTAGTCATTACATGATGACACGATCGTCTGCTCTCGTTTTTTGAAAATAGGTTGGAACGATTTTTCGTATAGTGTAGGGTGAGCAGAAGTCCCCGGACTGAGCACACTGTCCCCTGACCAAGTCTGTCCCCGGTTTTGACCCCGGATTCAGTCCTGTGCCCAGCTCTCTGTGTATTATGTAATCCTGTGCCCAGCTCTCTGTGTATTATGTAGTCCTGTGCCCAGCGCTCTGTGTATTATGCAGTCCTGTGCCCAGCGCTCTGTGTGTTATGCAGTCCTGTGCCCAGCACTCTGTGTATTATGCAGTCCTGTGCCCAGCGCTCTGTGTATTATGTAGTCCTGTGCCCAGCACTCTGTGTATTATGCAGTCCTGTGCCCAGCGCTCTGTGTATTATGTAGTCCTGTGCCCAGCACTCTGTGTATTATGCAGTCCTGTGCCTAGCGCTCTGTGTATTATGCAGTCCTGTGCCTAGCGCTCTGTGTAATATGTAGTCCTGTGCCCAGAGCTTTGTGTATTATGCAGTCATGTACCCAGTGCTCTGTGTATTATGCAATCATGTACCCAGTGCTCTGTGTATTATGCAATCCTGTGCCCGGCGCTCTGTGTATTATGCAATCCTGTGCACAGCTCTCTGTGTATTATGCAGTCCTGGGCCCAGAGCTCTGTGTATTATGCAGTCCTGTGCTCAGCGCTCTACGTATTATGCAGTCCTGTACCCAGTGTCTATGTATTAAACAGTCCTGTGCCCAGCACTCTGTGTATTATGCAGTCCTGTGCCCAGCGCTCTGTGTATTATGCAGTCCTGTGCCCAGCGCTCTGTGTATTATGCAATTCTGTGCCCAGCGCTCTGTGTGTTATGCAGTCCTGTGCCCAGCACTCTGTGTATTATGCAGTCCTGTGCCCAGCGCTCTGTGTATTATGTAGTCCTGTGCCCAGCACTCTGTGTATTATGCAGTCCTGTGCCCAGCGCTCTGTGTATTATGTAGTCCTGTGCCCAGCACTCTGTGTATTATGCAGTCCTGTGCCTAGCGCTCTGTGTATTATGCAGTCCTGTGCCTAGCGCACTGTGTAATATACAGTCCTGTGCCCAGCGCTCTGTGTAATATGTAGTCCTGTGCCCAGAGCTTTGTGTATTATGCAGTCATGTACCCAGTGCTCTGTGTATTATGCAATCATGTACCCAGTGCTCTGTGTATTATGCAATCCTGTGCCCGGCGCTCTGTGTATTAAACAGTCCTGTGCCCAGCACTCTGTGTATTATGCAGTCCTGTGCCCAGCGCTCTGTGTATTATGCAGTCCTGTGCCCAGCGCTCTGTGTATTATGCAATTCTGTGCCCAGCGCTCTGTGTAATATGTAGTCCTATGCCCAGAGCTCTGTGTATTATGCAGTGCTGTGCCCAGAGCTCTGTGTGTTATGCAGTCCGGTGCCCATCGCTCTATGTATTATGCAATCCTGTGCCCAGCACTCTGTGTATTATGCAGTCCTGTGCCCAGTGCTCTGTGTATTATGTAGTCCTGTGCCCAGCACTCTGTGTATTATGTAGTTCTGTGCCAAGTGCTCTGTGTATTATGTAGTCCTGTGCCCAGTGCTCTGTGTATTATGAAGTTCTGTTCCCAGCACTCTGTGTATTATGCAGTTCTGTGCCCAGTGCTCTGTGTTTTATGTAGTCCTGTGCCCAGCGCTCTGTGTATTATGCAGTTCTGTGCCCAGTGCTCTGTGTAATATGTAGTCCTGTGCCCAGCACTCTGTGTATTATGTAGTCCTGGGCCATTTGCCAATAAATAAAAAATATGTCCCCGGATTTAATTTTAAAAATCTGGTCACCTCAGTATAGTGTATACCCAGCATTAGGTAGGAAGGAGCTATAAATCTCAGCAGGCATTAGTACCTAGGTGAGCTGGCATTTGTATTTTCCCATGTGGGTGGAGGGGTCATGGTCTGCCTGTGCTTTCTGTAATGTAAAGTCGGCATGTAGAATAATGTTCTCAGCTCTGCCGGCGACTTATAATAGCCAATGCCCTATGGATTATGTGTTCAGTATTATACAGCCAGCTTTTCCATCAAGGTATGAATCATTGGTGTTTCTTTCCCTGCAGTGCTCGCCGCCCTCTGTTCTGACTCTGCCAGTATAAAGAATGAAGAAAATGTTTTATTCAGGGACAAGCACTTGCTAAATAATTGATCATAATATGATACTGGCAAAGCAAAGAATATGAGGACTGTACTGCAGGGTGACACTGCCCTCTAGTGGCTATTCAGGTAAAGCACAAAATGTAACAGTATAATACTGCCATCTAATGGCCACCTGCAATACTATCAGAAAAAAATATTTTAGTGCTACTATTTTAACAGATTATTATTATTATATAGGATTTATATAGCGCCAGCAGTTTGTGCAGTGCTTTACAAAATGATATGTTAATTCAAATAAAATATATCTTATTCTTGGTAAAATCAAAGTTTTTATATTTGTTGAGGTCTGCAGTGGATTTTTACTGTCAAGCTCCAATTCCTTTGTGTTTGTCACACCAGGGAACAGCAATCTCACTCCTCCTGCATATACAGGAAAATGAGGGCCTGAGAACTCCCTGCCAATAGTCCCTGACCCTTCTCCTGCCCACCTGAGAGATTTGGGTGGTCCAGATTCCCCTGTTACATTCCCCATAATATAAAATAAAAAGAACAGGAGAGAGGATGGTAACATTGATTGACTATGGTGACTTTCATTTTACCTAAAAAAGGTAAAAAAAAGTTGAATAAAAAATATTTATTTTTTTCTTTTACATACTGTCATCAGTCAGTATCACTGATCACCACCACACCAGTCATATGATGATGCTGTACTTTACTGGTGACAGTAAGTAAAAAGGCCTCCAGGCCCCGTTCTTCTTCTGGACTAAGAAGA
Source organism: Pelophylax lessonae (assembly GCF_965119305.1). Lineage (NCBI taxonomy): Eukaryota > Metazoa > Chordata > Amphibia > Anura > Ranidae > Pelophylax > Pelophylax lessonae. The sequence goes on along the minus strand of NC_138776.1, from coordinate 36,570,182 downwards.
GGGGTGAGTAAACCCCTTGAAATTTTTCTTGTTCCGGAACCGGAGCTACCGCTCCTTGAGCCACCAAAGCGTCTACATAGGTGAGCAAGACTTCTCTTCTCTCTTCTAGACAGGGTAAATGAGTTGAGATGAATCTTGGAACTGGATCTGCCAGAAATGACCATCTGTGGCCTGTAGAGACCGTCCTGACGGTCCAAAAGTCCGTGATTGAGGCCGCCCAGACATGCTGAAAATGGAGAAGACGTGCCCCCACCTGACATGCCTGGACGGGCCCAATCTCAAAAAGATTTAGTGGAATCTTGTCCAGCAGGCGCTGGATTTTTTGATGACCTCCGAGTAGAGGATTGACCACCTCTCCAGTTTCTTCGGAAATCTCTATTAGGCTTGTAAGAGCGTGCATCTCTTGATCTCTCCGTGTATTGCCTCCTAGGTTGAGGCTTCTTCTGACCAAATAGTCGTCTGTCTTGCGGGAGGAAACCTGACTTTCCGCCAGTAGCCTTGGCAATGGCGCTGTCTAGTTTGTTTCCAAAAAGGGAAGTACCCTCAAAAGGGATCTTACACCATGCCTGTTTAGAAGCTGGATCTGCAATCCACGGGCGAAGCCACAAGGCCCTCTTTGCTGTTACTGAGGATAGCATCGATCTGGACAGAAGACACAGAACATCGATAGATGCTTCTCCTAAAAACACTGAAGCCAGCTTGAGTTCGTGAATAGGGGAACTTTCTACGGCTTCTTCCGAGAGACTTCCAAGTTTGGATTCTATATCGGAAACCCAGACTTCCATGGCTTTAGACATTGTTGCCAATGCCATCACAGGTTTGCAGGCCGCGCCGGCCGTCACAAAGATCCTCTTTAGGTCCAGATCTATCTTCCTATCCAAAGGGTCTTTGAAAGAGACCGCGTCATCTAGTGGCAAAGTGACATGCTTTGCTAATCTTGTAACTGCCGCATCCACAAGAGGAGCAGATTCCAGACGGACGACATCTTCAGGTTTAAAGGGATATAATTTCCCAAGTTTGGAGGATAAGGAAGACTTACTATCCCCTTTACTCCATTCTTCAGTAATCACCTCTTGTAATTCAGAGAGGGAAGGGAAGTTGATACGCTCCTTACCAAGGTGCTTGAAGAACTTCCGCTGCTTTTTCTGAGGAGACACAGGATCCTCCCATTTGAGAGCTTCTTTAATGGCTCTGATCAGGGGTGAAACTAGGGCGAACTCAAAGCCGCCTACAGCCCCTTCTTCTTCCGAATCACTGTCAGATGATTTTGCAGAAGTAATGCTCCGTTGAGAGGGGCCTTGATCTTCCTGCACTTCCGCTGGAGAACTAGATGTGGTGGGACCAGGTGGTGGGACTGTACCCCATTCTTTCAGGGACTGTTGTACTATTCTCTTCACTAGAGATTCCAATCCTTGATCCTTTTGCCCCCTCTCACCGGCTGCATGAGCAAAACATGGCTCACATAGGGACTTGTCCTCCGGGACATGCGCCCCACAACCCCAACAGGCTCTCTGGTGTGTGCGGTGACTCTGGTATTGTGTATGGTGTCTGGGGGAGGAATTAGAGCGTCTCCCTTGCTGCCTACTCCCTGATGGAGATTCACGGCGTTTAGATCTGGAGGATGAACTCCCACGAGGTCTGACAGGGTCTCTTTCTTGTGGTAAATCAGGCCTGGAAGAGCTGATGGAAAAAAGAGAAAATCGGGGAGACACTGGATTTACCCATGACCTAGGGACCAGCAATCCCTCCCCGCCCCCCCCTCTGAAAAATGCCAGCACCCACCTGTTGTGAAAGGGCTGGCCACAGGAGGGCGGTGACGCAGCATCCATACTTCAGGCCAAACAACCAGACTGATAAAGAAAGGTAATACGTATCAGACACCATCTCAGTGATACATTGTGAGGTGACAACCCTCCGCCCCCCTCTGCAGTCAAGTCTCCATTGCACATACCTGTAGCAAGGAATCCAGAGACACTGGGAAGCTGCCGCAATGCCCACAGTACATTCCCAAAGTACAGGGGAATCGTCAGCTGTTTAAATCTCCCGCCGGAATGACGTCAGCGGTGATGCGGCCGCGATCGCTAATGCGCATGTACGAACCAAGCCTCGACTTCGCTCGCGGTGCACTGCGCATGTGCGGGACCACGAAGCGTCTACCGATTGGACGCTAGAAGCAGAGGAGGAAGAGGAAGGGTTTGTTGGAACGCAGGAAGGGTTTGCTGGAACGCAGGAAGCGTTCCAGCGCCATTGGGCCAAACAAACATATTGTACAGCGATAGGAAAAGAGACAAACAAAGTGCACATAAATAACAAATACCGCTGCCATGAAGGGAAGCAATGCGAATCTTCAGACCCATGTCAGAGAATGCCAATCAAGCTTCAGTCAACCGCAGAGAGCAGGGGATTTTAAATGTCACTCACCCGCCCGTGGCTGGGCTCTGGACATGCAGACACCATCCAAAGTATCCTAAGGTAAGCCGGACGTAGTAAGACATCAGAAGTGTAGGTCCTTGGAGGAGGACAAAAAATGAACACCTGCTGTACCTGAGAGCTGAAATTTATGGGAGGGGGGTCCTATACCCTTGGAGTGGAGGCGGGGTTAACCCACACGTAGGCTGCCATGGAGACAAACAGGAAATATTTTCTATACATTTTTTAAAACTTTTTTTTTTAACCTTTTTTTTTTTTTTTACATACTGTCAACAGTCAGTATCCTGATCGCCAAACCAGTTATATGATGATGCTGTATTGTACTGGTAACAGTATGTAAAATAAATAAATGCATAAATAAATATTTTCTATTAAATGTTTTTTATTTTTTTAACCTTTTTTTCTCTTTTTTTTTTTTTTACATACTGTCCCCAGTGAGTATCCCTGATCACCACCACACCATATGATGATACTGTACTGCACAGTATGTAAAAAAAAAATGTGTGTGTGTATATATATATATATATATATATATATATATATATATATATAGATATATATATATTTTTTCTAATCAGTTTTTTCTACTTTTTTTTTTTACATACGGTCACCAGTCAGTATCCTGATCACCACCACACTAGTCATACGATGATGCTGTACTGTACTGGTGACAATATGTAAAAAAAAATAATAATAAATACATATTTTCTATAAATTTGTTTTTTACCTTTTTTTTTTCTTTACATACTGCATCAGGCAGTATCCTGATTGCCCCACCAGTTATATGATGATGCTGTACTGTACTGGTGACAGTATGTAAAATAAATAAATACATAAATAAATATTTTATATTTTTTTAACTTTTTTATTTATTTATTTTTTTACATGCTGTCACCAGTCAGTATTCCTGATCGCTGCCACACCATATGATGACACTGTACTGCACTGGGGACAGTATGTAAAAAAAAAAAAAATTTGAAAAATAAAATACTGACTTTATTTAATTTCTTCATTTTCCCAAAAAAGTGTGACAAAAAAAATTACAACTTCAAAAAGAAATTGCCATGCCTCTTAGTAAATACCTTGGACTGCCTACTTTCCAAAAAAGGGCAATTTGGGGGGTATTTGTACTGCACTGGCGTTTTAGGGCCTCAGGAAATGAGAGTGAGCTTGATCGATTTTCATATATCTATATCCCATAGTTTGTGGAATCTATAACTTTCACACAGGCTAAGTAATAAACACTGATTTGGGCTATTTTTTCCTCAAAGAAATGTAGCAGAATACAGTTTGTCCTAAGGCTGCATTCACATGTCAGCATATTGATCGCGGGCAGAATCGCCGCCATTCTGCCCGCGATCCGGAAATCATTGCAAATTGCGGGACGCATGTGCGTTGCCCGTGATTTGCAATAGCACCCCAAACGCTGTGCGATGTTGCCGCGATTTCTGCCTGCCGAATCGCGGTAACATCGCGCAAAAAAAAATTGCGGGACGCATTACGCTCCAAAGAAGCTCTTGTACTTTTTTGGGCGTCCCGTGATTTTTTTTTGCGCGATGTTACCGCGATTCGGCAGGCAGAAATCGCGGCAACATCGCACAGCGTTTGGGGTGCTATTGCAAATCACGGGCAACGCACATGCGTCCCGCGATTTGCAATGATTTCCGGATCGAGGGCGGAATCGCGGCGATTCTGCCCGCGATCAATAAGCTGACATGTGAATGTAGCCTTAATGTATGGGGACATTTTGGGGGGAATATTTGTTTGCTAAGGTTCATAGAAGAAACAAAAAAAACTGTTTTGTTTTTAAAATTATATAAAAGAAACCAAGAAAAAACTATTTTGTTTTTAAAACTTTGGGTAATTTTTCATTTATATGGCAAAAAATATAATAGCCCAGTGTTGATTAAATACCACCAAAGGAAAGCTCTATTTGTGTAAAAAAAAATGATATCAATTTAATTTGGGTACAGTGTTCAGGGTCAAGACAAGGGGTGGGCAGAAGGGACGGCTGCTACTTTTTTTTGTTCACCACAAGATGTCCTCAGTCCACCAGTTTAAATGATGCCCTACAGAAGACTGAGGACATACAGTGAGTACAGAGTGGCACAATTATACCTTTCATTCACAGTATAACAGTGCAGAACGCAGCTCTGATGTCATCAGGGTAGTGCTGCTCCCTGCATCATCCAATACTACCCAATGTCAGGGGAAATAGAGGACCCGGCGTGCGACATGTTTGGTATTTATGAAAAAAAAAAGTAAAATATAAAGTGGGGGGAAGGTGAGTCTGAAGTTATGCTTTGAAGTTGAACACCGCACTCCATGGGTTAGCTGTTCACTAGAAGTCCTATTTCACACTTGTATGATTCCACAGTTGCACCGACTTTGGAGTGCAACTTTGGATGGGTGCAACTTGGATACGACTTTTGGCTTTGACCAGTTTTAATGGACAACTGTTACACACAACTGTGTTGCATTGTATAAATTCAGGTATGACTTTAATGCAACTTCTGAGGGTTAACATTAAAGTCTATGGCAATCAAATTGCATGAAAGTCGGACCAAAGTAGCGCATGAACTAGTTGAAGTCGCTGCAACTTTAGGTTGCGCATATATGAATGGTTATCATTGGAAAACATGGGGGACGGTGAGTCCAAAGTTGCGTGACAAGTTGCACAAGTGTGAAAGGGGCTGACTCTAGAGGTGCTGGAATCAGGAGTAATACTTAGCTTACATCTTGCTCTGGTGGGATCTCTCCATCTCTGAGACCAGACCTGCGCTATCTAAGGCAGGAGTCTCCAAACTACGGCCCTCCAGTTTTTCAGGCACTACAATTCCCATCATGCCTAGTCATGTCTGTGAATGTCAGAGTTTTACAATGCCTCATGGGATGTGTAGTTCCGCAACAGCTGGAGGGCCGTAGTTTGGAGATCCCTGAGGCACTCCTGGCTGCAATCACTCTCCTTCCACCTCCAAGTAGATTGCAAGCTCAATAGCCTAGCCTAGGTGTACACAAGTACATTCCTAGTATATATCTTTAAATCTGAAGTGCAATCTGACTATAGTCTGCCCCCCTTCCCCCTATCAACTTGTGAAAACAGCTTCATCTCTTCTGGGAAGGCTGTCCACAGGGTTTAGGAGTGTGTCTATGGGAATGTTTGACCATTCTTCTAGAAGCGCATTTGTGATTTCAGGCACTGATGTTGGATGAGAAGGCCTGGTTCATAGGCTCCGCTGTAATTCCTCCCAAAGGTGTTCTATCGGGTTGAGGTCAGGACTCTGTGCAGGCCAGTCATGTTCCTCCACCCCAAACTCGCTCATCCATGTTTTTATGGACCTTGCACCAGTCCAAATCATTTGGTGGAGGGGGGATTATTATGTGGGGTTGTTTTTCAGGGGTTGGGCTTGGCCCCTTAGTTCCAGTGAAGGGTACTTTAAAGACGTCAGTATACCAAGGTATTCTGGACAATTTCATGTTCCCAACTTTGTGAGAACAGTTTGGGGATGGCCCCTTCCTGTTCCAACATGACTGCACACCAGTGCACAAAGCAATTTAGAAATTGGATGAAAGGTTTAGCACTGGAAATACACTTTCTAAAACATAAAAAGTGCATTTTATATACAACTATGTAGATTAGACCAAAATGAGGGACAAATGAGGAGGAAAGAGGGAGAAAGGGACTTTGTTCCAAATCAGGGACTGTCCCTCGAAATCAGCGACAGTTGGGATCTATGGTTTAAGTTGTTCTTTTGTCCTATTTATTTTTCATGATTGAATCAAAGGTTCTTTATTTCTGCCATTTATTTTCCAATAGAAAAATACCGCTAAAAGAATGCAAATAATGTGCAATTTAGGGAAAAAAATAAATCCAGAAAAGATGTTATCTCCTTACTACAATGTACACTGCTCAAAAAAATTAAAGGAACACTTTTTAATCAGAGTACAGCATCAAGTCAGTAAGGCTTCTTTCACACGGTCAGCCTCCGTAGGCGGATCCGTGTTGCTCAGCGGGGATCGATCCGCGATCCCCGCTGAGCCGGGCGGATGACAGCTCCGTCTCCGCTTGCAGAGCAGAGAGGGAGGTGTCTCAGCCCCCGCTGCCCTCTATGGGGGATCAGATGAGAGCGGACCGCCTGTCCGCTCTCACCCGATCCGATCCGATACCTGAACGGATGGAAAAATAGGGTTTCCATCCGTCCAGATTTCACGGACAGGATCGGATACGGATGTCAGCGGATGTCAGCGGAGGTGTCTCCGCTGACATCCGCTGCCCCATAGAGCTGCATGGAGGATCCGATCAGATCCGCCTAAAAAAACTGACAGGCGGATCTGATCGGACCGCCCGTGTGAAAGAGCCCTTAAACTCCTGGGATATTGATCTGGTCAATTAGGTAGTAGAGGGGGTTGTTAATCAGTTTCAGCTGCTTTGGCGTTAATGAAATTAAAAACAGGTGCACTAGATGGGCAACAATGAGACAATTTTCAAAACGGGAATGGTTTTACAGGTGGAGGCCACTGACATTTTTTCCCCCTACTCATCTTTTCTGACTGTTTTTCACTAGTTTTGCATTTGGCTAGGGTCAGTGTCACTACTGGTAACATGAGGCTATACTTGGACACCATAGAGTTTGCACAGGCAGTCCAACTCCTCCAGGATGGCACATCAATACGTGCCATTGCCAGAGGGTCTCAAGAGCATGGAGGAGATTCCAGGAGACAGGCAGTTACTCTAGGAGAGCTGGACAGGCCCTTAAAAGGTCCTTAACCCATCAGCAGGACCGGTATCTGTTCCCTTGTGCAAGGAGGAACAGGATGAGCACTGCCAGAGCCCTACAAAATGACCTCCAGCAGACCACTGGTGTGAATGTCTCTGACCAAACAATCATAAACAGACTTCATGAGGGTGGCCTGAGGGCCCGACGTCCTCTAGTGGGCCCTGTGCTCACTGCCCGGCACCATGGAGCTTGATTGGCATTTGCCATTGAACACCAGAATTGGCAGGTCCGCCACTGACACCCTGTGCTTTTCACAGATTTAACAGGTTCACCCTGAACACATGTGACAGACGTGAAAGGGTCTGGAGAAGCCGTGGAGAATGTTATGCTGCCTGTAACATCGTTCAGCATGACCAGTTTGGTGGTGGGTCAGTGATGGTATGAGGAGACATATCCATGGAGGGACGAACGGAGCTCTACAGGCTAGAAAATGGCACCCTGACTGCCATTAGGTATGCGGATGAAATCCTTGTAACCATTGTCAGACCCTACGCTGGTGCAGTGGGTCCTGGGTTCCTCCTGGTGCACAACAATGCCCGGCCTCATGTGGCGAGGGAAAGCCAGTTCCTGGAGGATGAAGGAATTGATACCATTGAATGGCCCCCACGCTCACCTGACCTAAATCCAGTAGAACACTTCTGGGACATTATGTTTCGGGCCATCCGACTCCACCAGGTTGCACCTCAATGATGAAGGTCAATGATGCCCTGGTCCAGATCTGGGAGGAAATACCCCAGGACACCATTCGTCGTCTCATTAGGAGCATGTCCCAACATTGTCAGACATGCATACAAGCACGTGGGGGCCATACAAACTACTGAGTACCATTTTGAGTTGCTGCAATTAAATTTTAGCAAAATGGACTAGCCTGATGCATAATTTTTTTTATTTTGATTTTCAGGGTGTCTCTGAATTCAGCCCTCTGTAGGGTGATAATTTAAATTTTCATCAAACAATGTGGCATCCTTTCATTCCTAACACATTACCCAGTTCATACCAGTATAGATATCTAGCATGAGATTTTTCCCTATTGAGATCTGATGTGTTTTCAGTGTCCTTTAAATTTTTTTGAGCAGTGTATTTTTCTATTATTGCTTTGAACTGCATCAGGTAATATTGTTCTGATGTATGGTGACATCTAGTGGAGGTTTAGGGCCACTACAACTTTTCTGATTTGGTACTCTCTGTTTATCCTCTCCTTTTCATTTTCAGTTAAAGAGGAACTCCAGTCGACCTCCCCATTTTATTTATTTTTTGGCTTACCTGATGGTGTTATCTGCACATTTTAGATACTTGCCCATCCAGTGGATCTAACATTGACCAGCTGGGATTTTCTCATGCCCAGCCACAGCTCGGTCCTGCTCCACCATGTTCTCTCTTACATCATCGAGAGGCCCGCTGACTCTTCCAGGTTCAACGGGCGGCCTGTTAATGACGCGCCGATAGGCCAGCCCCCTCCTCATATTTTTGAATGAAAGGCTATGCCTCCTGGGATATGTGACGTACATATTCCGGGAGACACAGCGGACACTGTGCACGTCATTCGCCTAAGGCGAGCGACGTGCAGGGGGAGGCGAGGTGGACGTTAAATAAAAAAAAGTAAAGAAAAAAAAAAAGCAATGCCCTATGCCTGCTAAGGAAGGGAGGAGGGGTGGGATCATAGGGTGAAGGTCCGCTTTAATAGGCATCAGGGCTCGAGTCCTGCAGGAGCGCATGGGAACAGCGTTCCTGTACTTTTTCCACAGGCCCCCCCAACAGGATCCCAGCTCCACCTTCTGGGATGGCGGGTCGGTAAGCCCAGATTGCGGGTTCCCGACCCACCATCCCTGAGCATCAGTGTGAAGGAACTGAGCTGGCACTGGAGCCGATGCTCCTGTCACAGACGGCATGATACCAAATGTACATCGCCTGTGACAGGGATGATACAGGAAGCAGCGGCTCTGCTCTCTACTGAAAACGCATGCTTCCTCCAGGGCAGCTCCTGTCACACTGATGGTCAGGAACCAGCCAGCGATACAAGCCAGCAGTACCCACTAGCAATACAAGCCAGCAGTACCAGCCAACAATACCCACCAGCAGTACCCGCCAGCAGTACAGGCTAGCAGTGCCCGCCAACAGTACCCACCAGCAGTAAAAGCCAGCAGTACCCACCAACAGTATCCACCAGCAGTACCAGCCAGCAGTACCCACCAGCAGTACCAGTTATACAGTACCCACCAGCAGTACCAGCCAGTAGTACCCGCCAACAGTACCCACCAGCAGTACAAGCCAACAGTACCCTCCAGCAATTCACACCAGCAGTACCAGCCAGCAGTACCCACCAGCAGCACCAGCCAGCAGTACCCACCAGCAGTATCATCCAGCAGTACCAGCCAGCAGTACCCACCAGCAGTACCCACCAGCAATACCTGACAGCAGTAACCACCAGCAGTACCAGCTAGCAGTTCCCCCACCAATAGTACCCGCCCATTGTGGCCTGCGACTGGTTACCAAGTTACTAAGGTGGCCCTCACTCCTCAAAAGGTAGTATATATATATACACACACAAACACACACACACACACTTTTTTACTTTTGAGGTTGGGGGAGAGGTCTCGGATTAGTTCCCACACTTTTTTCCCCAGGACTTGACCCCTGATAGGCATAGCTCCCAACTGTCCCTGGTTTTGATAGATTGTCCTTCATTCAGGACTAAGTCCCTCTGTCCCTCTTTCCTCTTCATTTGTCTCTCAATTTGGTCTGATCTATATGGTTGTAGCACGACCCCCGCAGGGGCTGTTGGATGTGTTCCTGTCCTCCTCACTTCCTTGACCCTGAGACCCTTCCAACCCGCCTGACACTATAGGTTCTGACATAATGATCCAAATAAACAACAATAATACTCAAATAGTGATAAATCAGTTTTACTGACTGGTCAAAAGAGAGGAACACATGTATTCTCTACACAACAGGAAATATAATTGTAAGGAACCAAGATGAGGTTCTGAGTCCTAAAATCCAAGAATCACTGGGTGCCTCAAGACTCAGAACCTTGAGTAGGTATATTACTATCTTAACTGAAGAATTATATATATATATATATATATATATATATATATATATATATATATATATATATATATATATATATATATATATATATGCGATATCAGTGCAGTTCCTCTGTTAACTGTGTGAGAGTGACAGTCAGACAATTATCTTTAAATAAACTAAAGAGTAAAGCAATTTGATCCAATTAACTCAATTGCATGAATATTGCTTTGCAATTTACCCTTAAAGAGTGCACTCTGTCACCTATAGGGGCCCCCTTTTCTATGGATTAAATGATTCTCCTCCTGGGCAAGGCCTTGATAATCTTCGCCGGCAGTGAAGCTCTAATCATTCCATGAATTACATTTGTAATCCAAAAGGAAAAGGGAATATTTGTAATCCAAAAGGAAAGAAGAAATATTGGTATCCGGGTTCTGTCTAAGATGTACAGTATCTCACAGAAGTGAGTACACTCCTCACATTTTTGTAAATATTTTATTTTATCTTTTCATGTGACAACACTGAAGAAATTACACTTTGCTACAATGTAAAGTAGTGAGTGTACAGCTTGTACTGTATAATGGTGTAAATTTGCTGTCCCCTCAAAATAACTCAACACACAGCCATTAATGTCTAAACCTCTGGCAACAAAAGTGAGTACACCCCTAAATTAAAATGTCCAAATTGGACCCAAAGTGTCAATATTTTGTGTGGCCACCATTATTTTCCAGCACTGCCTTAACCCTCTTGGCCATGGAGTTCACCAGAGCTTCACAGGTTGCTACTGGAGTCCTCTTCTACTCCTCCATGACGACATCATGAAGCTGGTGGATGTTAGAGATCTTGCGCGCTTCCACCTTACATTTGAGGATGCCCCACAGATGCTCAATAGGGTTTAGATCTGGAGAAGCTTGGCCAGTCCATCACCTTAACCCTCAGCTTCTTTAGCAAGGCAGTTGTCGTCTTGGAGGTGTATTTGGGATCATTATCATGTTGGAATACTGCCTTGCGGCCCAGTCCCTGAAGGGAGGATATCATGCTCTGCTTCAGCATGTCACAGTACATGTTGGCATCATGGTTCCCTCAATGAATTGTAGCTCCCCAGTGCCGGCAGCACTCATGCAGCCCCAGAGCTTGACACTCCCACCACCATGATTGACTGTAGGCAAGACACACTTGTCTTTGTACAAACACTTGACACCATCTGAACCAAAAAAGTTTATCTTGGTCTCATTAGACCATTAGACATGGTTCCAGTAATCCATATCCTTACTCTGCTTGTCTTCAGCAAACTTTCTGCAGGCTTTCTTGTGCATCATCTTTAGAAGAGGCTTCCATCTGGGAGGACTGCCATAAAGATCAATTTGATGCAGTGTGCGGCGTATGGTCTAAGCACTGACAGGCTGACCCCCCACCCCTTCAACCTCTGCAGCAATGCTGGCAGCACTCATACGCCTATTTCCCAAAGACAACCTCTGAATATGACGCTAAGCACATGCACTCAACTTCTTTGGTCGACCATGGCGAGGCCTGTTCTGAGTGGAACCTGTCCTGTTAAACTGCTGTATGGTCTTGGCCACCATGCTGCAGCTCATTTTCAGGGTCTTGGCAATCTTCTTATAGCCTAGGCCATCTTTATGTAGAGCAACAATTATTTTTTTCAGATCCATGAGGTGCCATGTTGAACTTCCAGTGACCAGTATGAGAGAGTGAGAGCGATAACACCAAGCACCAACAAAGAATTTCTCGACTAGGATTTTAGCCACAGTGCTAGCCTTCTGATCCCGAGTAGGGAAAGCCTGAGCATGCCTAGTGAAATGATCTGTCACAACTAAAATGTTACTACGCCCACCCAAGTCAGGTTAGAGACACAGAAAAGTCAATACACACCAACTCTATAGGTTCGTGACTTTGTAGATGACCAATGGCAGCAGCTCTGTGGGGTAAGGTCTTCCTTTGGATATACCGGATACAGGAATGACAGTAAGCCTCCACCTCCTTCCTCATGAAGGGCCAATAGAATCGGTCTCTCACCAACTGAAAAGTTCGATCAGGTCCAAGATGACCATGAGAATCGTGAACACACAGATGAGATTTACTACCCAATTTCATAATCACCACCAACAAATGGAGCGTGTGGTAAAGAAACATTGGCCACTCTTACTCCAAGACCCTCATCTAATGGCAGTACTCCCTGACAAACCCCGGTTCTCATACAGAAAGGCCCAATATAAAAACTAAAATTGCACCTAGTAAATTCAAATCCAAAAAATATGCTTCTCCGTCCCTGACTTTTTTTAACGTCACTGGCATGTACCAGTGTCGTAAAATACAATGCCTGACTTGTTCATATGTCAAGCATGGACAGAAGGATTTTGTGATTGGAGGCAACAGATATGGAATCAATGAATTCCATACCTGTTCGTCTGAATTTGTGGTGTATTGCCTGGTATGTCTGTGTGGCCTGCACTATGTTGGCAGGACCATACAGACTTTAAGAGCACGATTTGGTCAGCACCGACGTTATATCCAGGATGGTAAAGACCACCACAGCGTCCCCAGACATTTCCTTCAACATCATGACAAGTCCACTGAGGGACTATATGTCTGGGTGATTGAGGCTATCCCAAAAGGTACTTCTGAGGCCGAGAGGTTCAGGCGTCTGTGCAGTAGGGAAACTTACTGGATATACGCGCTGAATGTTCTAGATCCCGGGGGATTGAACGAGGAGCTAGATATTAATACTATTCTGTGAGCTAGTGCATCTTTATCCACCCAATTTTTTCCTTTTTTTTTTTTTTTTTCCTTCTCCTTTCTAATTCCCCCCCTTCCCCCTCCCGTCCTCCCCTTTTCCTTCCCCCTCGCTTTTTCCCCCCCTCCCCCTATCCCAGGGAGCATACGTACATATGTGTCTGCACGTACTTTACACCTGCACACATATAGGTATGCTTTTTAATATATCTTATTGTTTTTTTATATAAAAATTTTATCTTTTATCTAGTATGTGTAATTCTTTTTCTTATATATATATATATATATTTTCATAATGCATTTCGGATCATGGAAAATGAATTCCTTGGCGAGTTCATGATTTCTGGATTCAGGAGCCTATGTTTTCTTCTTATTTATAAGGTAGCCCCCTTTTCCGGTGTACCCCAATACAGAGGGACATATGTGTATATATAATTTATTTTTAATTTTTAATTTTTAGCATATTGTGTGAAAGTCATGTTTTAGTACATCTATTGTAGAGGACGTAATAATACTTGTAATGTATATTGTTTGTTTAAAGCTGTTTGTATATGGATAAGCCCCAGTATGAAATCCACTATATTATTTAAAGTGTTGTGCGGACTCTCCAGAAGTGTTGGCTTTATAGCTGGTCCTGCAGAGTATTGCGCCGCCCCTTGTGTTGATTGTAATGTTAATTGATCGTGGACTGCTGTATTTAAACCTGGCACCAGGTGGCAGTCACTTACCCTTGAGGAAGGAGCCGAGTGCGCATGCTCCGAAATGCGTTGCGTCATTTCCGGGAGCCTGCGTTCCATTTGCGGCTTCCGGTTTAACCCAGTCTCCGACCAGCTTCCTGTGACGTCACCTCCGGACCGGTGGACGGCCGGATCGTGCGCTGGAGACGCTGCGATAAGGATTGGAGCTTACTTATATGTAAGTCAGTATGTATTTTGTGCAATAAATTTTCTGGCTAACTACAGTGGCGCCTGTTTTCTTCTTTCTACTTGTGCCAGAGGATTCCTTGGAGTTTCCTAGTCAGTGCTGCCTCGTACTTTGCCATTCAGGACAGTCCCCAACAAGAATTTGGAGCATCCCCTGCGCCCCTTCTACAGCGGTGGACTCCTTCCCTCTTGCCTGGTCAGAAGCGCCCAACAACCACTTTCTATGAGAATCGTGAAGGGCAGCCAAAGCAGTCAACCGATACTTCTCAGGTAACAATAAAAATGGAAGTATCAGTGCTCAGGATAAATGAGAACAAAAACACAAGTGTAATCAAACTAATAGGCAGCCAGCTTAACAGGTACACTAGACACCCAACATAAACTGTCACAGACTTACTTCGAAGTCAACCCATTTGGGGTCTCCTCCTGCGTTAGTCGCCTTCAGGAAAGGGGAGAGATGTGACGGGAGTCACTTTGGTTGGGGGTCCTGTGGAACCCAGCTTACCTTAGAGAGGTTGGGAAATCTCTGTCTCAGCTCCCTAGGCCCCTCTTATGTGTAAGTCACTGTGACGGTACTCACCGTCACTGGGAGTGAAAGACAGATACTTAATGGTTTGGATTGCTTCAAATGGGTTCTGTGTTTACTTATGATAATGTGTATTAAACTTCAATGTCAGAGACATGCTCTCCCTATTGTCTATGCATTCAGGTGAGATGTGTATTCTGTTAAGCCTGTCTTTTCCATTGTTAATTGTTAATGAACTCACATTGTTTCTGTCCAGATGGCTAGATAATTAGTTCAGGTAAGGTTAATTATATTTCTGTATACAATTTCATCTGCATTTGATAATGTAATCAGGCAACCCCTGACCTAATGGGGTAATTTGATCAGGAGGGGGATGTGCTCATGTTGTTATAAATTGAGTGTGAAACTGTTCAATAAGGGAGAAGGTTCGAAAACGTATACAAGCTAAGTTGTCGGCTAGCTTTATATGGGGGTGGCTGGGAAAATCTTATATCTATGTTCACGACTGGGAGGAAGCCGTATACTGATGGAAGTCCACACGTACAGTGTGGGTTGCGATACCGTTACATTGGTGGCAAGTGGTTGAATGCTTCCTGCAGTCTGGGACATCCAAACCTCCACCGGGATCCAAGGTCCGGATAGCAGAAGAGGAGAGGTACAGATATCAGCCGCCATGGAAGAGGAATTCGGAAGGAGGTTGCGAGAGATGCAGATACAGCACAGGCGACCAGTGTCAGAGAAGGTCCTGCTAGGATGGTATCATGTAATCTGCTCAGAACTCAGGAAGGAAGTGCTAGCCCGTGAGCAGCAACACCAGGGAAAAATTCTCCTGTCCTTCCAGGAAAGGTACTGGTCGCAGCACGAAGTTTGAATGGTGTTTTTGGGGAGCCAACCGCACAAGGAATGGAAAGATGAGTTAAAGCAGAGTTCCGGCCTCAAAATCGAAAAAATCTATTTTGGGCCATTCGCTTGCTAAGGGCCAACTGAAAAAGAAATGGATGCTCCCAATTTTTTTTTTTGGTCACTTACCTTTATATTGAAGAAAATATACTCACCTTCTTTCCACTTCCTCCCTCAGCGGCCGCGGCCCGCGCCGTGACTTCCGGCTTGCGATGACTCCTGGGAGCTGAACGTCATCGCTCCCAGGAATCAATGCGCCTGCACCGGCCCCGCTCGTCACTTTCGGTGCAGGCACGGCATTCCCTGCTAAACAGCTTCTGGGCATGTGTTTTATTGTTCAAGTCCACCACCCAGTGTTTATAAGGAGGAGCTGCAACGACCACGCACTACAAGCAACATACCACATTGCAACAGACTGGGGACTGTTTAGTGGATCAGCGCAAGATCTGGTGATATACTATAGTGTATATGTATGTTTGTGTATTTTGTTAAGCCTGTGTGTCCCATTGTTAAATGTTAATGAACTCACATATTGTTCTGTCCAGATGACTAGATAATTAGTTCAGGTTAATTATATTTCTGTATACAATTTCCTCTGCATATGATAATGTAATCGGGCAACCACTGACCTGTGTGTGGTAATCTGATCTGGAGGGGGAGGTCCATGCTGTAAATAAATTCTGTATGACTGTTCAATAAAGAGAAGATTCCAGTACAAGCTAAGTTGTCGGCTAGCTTTGTATGGGGCCGGCCTCCTCCTACTGACATAGTGGTTACTGTACTGAAGATTTGAAAAAAAATACCTTGCAGATTCTGCAAATTAATATCCGTTTTTGAGAAACGTTACTCACTGTGATTGGTGGATGGGTTTGGTATAACAAAAGCAGTCACTGACATGAGATTACAGTCTATGCAGGAGTAAGGTAGGAGAACCATTTTATCTTACAACTTTAGGATGGAATTAAAGCTGAAATAGAAAGATTTTAAAATCGTATTGTAGATGTAGAATGGTGCATATTGGAGATGATATAAGTCTACTTGCTGACCGCCCTATAGCAGTTTTACTGCTACAGGGCGGCCGCGCTGTGCAGGATCATGTACAGTATATACACAGTAAACAAAAACTCCATAAATATTGAATATCCCATAGTTTGTAGACACTATAACTTTTGCGCCAACCAATCAATATATGCTTATTGAGATTTTTTTTTTTTTACTAAAAATATGTAGCGGAATACATATTGGCCTAAATTTATGAAGAAATTAGATTTTTTACATTTTTTATTGCATATGTTTTATAGCAGAAAGTATAACATATTGTTTCTTTTTAAATTGTTTTTTTTTTTGTTTATAACGAAAAAAAAATAAAAACAGCGTACAGCGTCGAACAGCCGTGTAATTGTCAGTTAAAGTAATGCAGTGCTGTAGCGCAAAAAAAATAGCCTGGTCAGGAAGGGGGGTAAATCTTCCTGAGCTGAAGTGGTGGAGACGGTTGTTGTCACAGTTCCTGATGCTATGATGACTAGTATAAGTCAATTGATTGTTAGGACTCATTCACATGCAGTATACAGAGTACAAGGTCAAGGAGCGTGCTGTGTACAGAGTTCAGGGTCCATAAGCATGCCATGTACAGAGTGTAGGGTTGATAAGCATGCCACATACAGAGTGTAGGGTTGATAAGCATGACATGTACAGAGTGTAGGGTTGATAAGCATGCCACATACAGAGTGTAGGGTTAAGGAGCGCACTGCATATGGAATGCAGGGTTGAGGAGTGTGCTACTGTATGTACAGAGTGCAGGATTAAGGAGTGTGCTACCCACAGAGTGCAGGGTCCAGTAGTGCCTATTGCACAAGCCAGTTTACAACCAATAATGGTTTACCCCCACATTTTCCCCACCCCTCACTACATAGCTCTCCTCCCACCCCCAAATCCTCTCTCTTCCACCTAGAGAATATCAGGCAGGGGGGCTGTTGCCGAAGAGCATCTACAATTGTACAAGAGTGCAGGCTGCTGACACAGGCTTCAGGAGGAACTTCCACAGTGAGCTGCCAAAAGAGCGTTGCTACTTGTAAATACAGAAGCCAGGCTTCTATGTTTACAAGTGACAGTAGTGTGTGGCGAGCAAGGGACAAGCGCCGGAGGTGGCCTGAACTTCGTTCCACCACCTTTCAGCTAAAAAAAAGTCCAGATTAAAAATAATGGTAACACGTGAAGTCAGTATTTAACAGAGGATATCTGTTATTCCCGTTTCCCCACCCCCTTACTTTCAATTCTTATTCTTTGAGATGCATTAATGGCAAAACTGCAGTATGTGTATTACTTTTTTTTTTTTTTTCTTTTCAGAATGGAGGGCGTCTGCAATTTCATTCGCAATGATTTTTCTCTGAGTCATGGACCTTTTGGTTTACTGGTGAAATTTATTGGCTTTCCCATTTTGAGAATACCAATCCACCTTCCCATAGAGATACCTATTGAAGACTGGATTAGAAGGGTATCAGCTTGGATTGTACGGAATCCAATCAGACCACGCTAAATTTCACAATGGTCCTGTATTATAGATGCTTCAGCAGCTACGTACCCCGCTCCCTCCCCCCTCCAGTGGCAGGTCTCCTAGGACTGATGGCTATGGACTGGACAGACGCCTGTACAACATTTGTCTATAGGAGACTGAGCTCACTTTTACGTTTACCTCATCCATCGTACAAGAACCACAATATCCCAGATACTCAGATACTGGCACCCACACAGTGACAAGGGCTGTCCAGACGGTGGTGCCCGCACACTGATCAGGGCTGTCAGGTCACCGATGCCCACTGACAAAGGCGCCCGTAGAACTGGGAGGATTCCAGGATGACCACCCCCTTACCCCGGGAGGATCGCATCCTTACCCCGGGAGGACCACGCCCTTGCCCCGGGAGGACTGCACCCTTACACCAGGAAGACCGCACCCTTACCTCAGGAGGAATTCACCCTGACCCCTGAAGGACCACACCCTTACCCCAGGAGGATGGCGCCCTTACCCCTTGCGCCCTTACCCCTTGCACCCTTACCCCTGGAGGACCGCGCCCTTACCCTGGGAGGAATGCACCCTTACCGCGGGAGGACCGTGCCCATACACAAGGAGGGTGGCGCACAAACAGCTGGAGGATGACGCTCTTGCAGAGGCGAGGAATGCACAGAATTGTAGTTTCTGAATCAGGACTGTCTGTATTTCACATTTGCATAACCTAGCTCTGCTTTCATATTGCCAGAAAAAAAAACAAAAAAAAAAAACTTATTGGTTGTCCTTGATTCATTAATTCATAGTGTGGAGTGATAATGTTTAGATGAACAGATCTACTAAAAAAAGGAGCACACAACATATAGAGGACAGGGTGAGAGATGGTCAGAGCAGCATGCAGGCGTTGACCCCGCCCCCCCCCCGACGGTCAGCGCAGTATGCAGGCCTCGACTTTCATGGTGTCGACGCAGGCCTTCGAACCCTGGCGGTCAGCGCAGTGTGCAGACCTCGACTGTTGGGGTGTTGACGCAGGCGTAGACCTCTGACGGTTAGCGCAGTGTGTAGGTGTCGACACCCTGATGGTCGGTGCAGTGTGCAGGCCTCGACTGTTGGGGTCTTGACGCAGGCGTCGACCCCTGACGGTCAGCGCAGGGTGCAGGTGTTGACACCTTGACGGTCAGCGCAGTGTGCAGGCCTCGACTGTTGGGGTGTCGACACAGGCGTAGACCCCTGATGGTTGGTGCAGTGTGCAGGCGTCGTCCCCCTGACAATAGCACAGTGTGCAAGCATCGACACCCCGATGGTCGGCACAGTGTGCAAGCGTTTACACCCTGACGGTTGGCGCAGTGTGCAAGCCTTGACAGCCCGATGGTCGGCGCAGCATACAGGCGTCAACCCCCCAACGGTTGGCACAGTTTGCAGGTGTTGCCACCCTCATGCTCGGCGCTGAGTGTAGGCGCAGATTGCAAGCGCCGCGACTCACGGTCGGCACAAAGTGCACGCTTAAGAATGTTAAAAAAACACCAGGAAGGAAGTAAGTTTGTGGTGAGCTAGGTGCAACAATTCTATTTAACCGATAGACTGTTAAGCAAATTCTTATATGAAAAAGCAAATGAACTCCTTTATTATGAGGGTGATTTAGGCAGAGCGCAGTACAAGTCATATCAATATGCTGATACTGCCCACTGTGTATTTACGTCGGTACTTTGACGTTACATACTGGAGTTATGGCATCAGATTGCTGCCATAACCTCAGTATTTTCCTACATGGCTGGCGGTCCTCTTTCACATAAAAGTGGTCCCAGCAGCAGATTTGCAGGCGTCAACACCCCAACGGTCAGAGCAGCGTGCAGGCGCCAACACCCTGACGGTCGGCGCAGCCTGTGCAGTGTGCAGGTGTCGATCCCCTGACAGTCGGCGCAGTGTGCAGGCGTCGACCCCCCCTGACAGTCGAAGCAGCATGCAGGCATCGACCCACCGACGGTCGGCGCAGTGTGCAGGCATCGAGACCCTAACGGTCGGTGCACTGAGCAGGCGCCGACACCCTGAAGGTCAGCGCAGTGTGGAAGGGGTGGACACCCTGATGGTCAGCGCAGAGTGCAGGCGTCGACCCCCTGACAATAGCACAGTGTGCAAGCATCGACACCCCGACGGTCAGCGCAGTGTGCAAGCGTTTACACCCGGAGGGTCTGCGCAACGTACATGCATTGACCCCCTGATGATCGGCACAGTGTGCAAGCATCGACACCCCGACGGTTGGCGCAGTGTGCAAGCCTCGACAGCCCCTGGTCGGTGCAGCATACAGGCGTCAACCCCCAACGGTTGGTGCAGTGTTCGGGCGTTGACACCCTGACGGTTGGCGGAGTGTGCAGGCGTCAAACCCCTGACGATTGGCACAGTGTTCAAGCATCGACAACCCGAAGGTCAGCGCAGTGTGCAAGTGTCGACACACCAACTGTCGGCACAACGTACAGGCGTCGACCCCCGATGGTTGGCACAGTTTGCAGGTGTTGCCGCCCTCATGCTCGGCGCTGAGTGTAGGCACAGATTGCAAGCGCCGCGACTCACAGTCGGCACAAAGTGCACGATTAAGAATGTAAAAAAAAACACCAGGAAGGAAGTAAGTTTGTGGTGAGCTAGGTGCAACAATTTTATTTAACTGATAGACTGTTAAGCAAATTCTTATATGAAAAAACGAATTAACTCCTTTATTATGAGGGTGATTTAGGCAGAGCGCAGTACAAGTCATTTCAATATACTGATACTGCCCACTGTGTATTTACGTCGGTACTTTGATGTTAAATACTGGAGTTATGGCAGCAGATTGCTGCCATAACCTCAGTATTTTCCTACATGTCCAGCGGTCCTCTTTCACATAAAAGTGGTCCCAGCAGCAGATTTGCAGGCGTCAACACCACAACGGTCGGAGCAGCGTGCAGGCGCCAACACCCTGACAGTCGGCGCAGCCTGTGCAGTGTGCAGGTGTCGATCCCCTGACGGTCGGCGCAGTGTGCAGGCATCGACCCCCCTGACAGTCGAAGCAGCATGCAGGCATCGACCCACCGACGGTCGGCGCAGTGTGCAGGCATTGACACCCTAACGATCGGTGCACTGAGCAGGCACCGACACCCTGAAGGTCAGCGCAGTGTGGAAGGGGTGGACACCCTGATGGTCAGCGCAGCGTGAAGGCGTCGACCCCCTGACAATAGCACAGTGTGCAAGCATCGACACCCCGACGGTCAGCGCAGTGTGCAAGCGTTTACACCCTGAGGGTCTGCGCAACGTACATGCGTTGACCCCCTGACGATCGGCACAGTGTGCAAGCATCGACATCCCGACGGTTGGCGCAGTGTGCAAGCCTCGACAGACCGACGGTTGGCGCAGCATACAGGCGTCAACCCTCCAACGGTTGGTGCAGTGTTCGGGCGTTGACTTCCTGACGGTTGGTGGAGTGTGCAGGCGTCGAACCCCTGACGATTGGCACAGTGTTCAAGCATCGACAACCCAAAGGTCGGCGCAGTGTGCAAGTGTCGACACCCCAACGGTCGGCACAACGTACAGGCGTCGACCCCCGATGGTTGGCACAGTTTGCAGGTGTTGCCGCCCTCATGCTCGGCGCTGAGTGTAGGCGCAGATTGCAAGCGCCGCGACTCACGGTCGGCACAAAGTGCACGCTTAAGAATGTAAAAAAAACACCAGGAAGGAAGTAAGTTTGTGGTGAGCTAGGTGCAACAATTCTATTTAACTGATAGACTGTTAAGCAAATTCTTATATGAAAAAACAAATTAACTCCTTTATTATGAGGGTGTTTTAGGCAGAGCGCAGTACAAGTCATATCAATATGCTGATACTGCCCACTGTGTATTTACGTCGGTACTTTGATGTTACATACCGGAGTTATGGCAGCAGATTGCTGGCATAACCTCAGTATTTTCCATCTTTCACATAAAAGGGGTCCCAGCAGCAGATTTGCAGGTGTCAACACCCCAACGGTCGGAGCAGCGTGCAGGCGCCAACACCCTGACGGTCGGCGCAGCCAGAGCAGTGTGCAGGCGTCGAACCCCTGACGGTCGGCACAGTGTGCAAGCATCGACACCCCGATGGTTGGCGCAGTGTGCAAGCCTCGACAGCCCGACGGTCGGCGCAGCATGCAGGCGTCAAGCCCCCAACGGTTGGTGCAGTGTTCAGGCGTTGACACCCTGACGGTTGGCGGAGTCTACAGGCGTCGAACCCCTGACGATTGGCACAGTGTTCAGGCATCGACAACACGAAGGTCTGTGCAGTGTGCAAGTGTCGACACCCCAACGGTCGGCACAACGTACAGGCGTTGACTCCCAACGGTTGGCACAGTTTGCAGGTGTTGCCACCCTCATGCTCGGCGCTGAGTGTAGGCGCAGATTGCAAGCGCCGCAACTCACGGTCGGCACAAAGTGCACGCTTAAGAATGTAAAAAAAACACCAGGAAGGAAGAGGTTTGTGGTGAGCTAGGTGCAACAATTCTATTTAACTGATTCATATTCTTATATGAAAAAACAAATTAACTCCTTTATGATGAGGGTGATTTAGGCAGAGCGCAGTACAAGTCATATCAATATGCTGATACTGCCCACTGTGTATTTACGTCGGTACTTTGATGTTAAATACTGGAGTTATGGCAGCAGATTGCTGCCATAACCTCAGTATTTTCCTACATGTCCAGGGTCCTCTTTCACATAAAAGTGGTCCCAGCAGCAGATTTGCAGGCGTCAACACCACAACGGTCGGAGCAGCGTGCAGGCGCCAACACCCTGACGGTCGGCGCAGCCTGTGCAGTGTGCAGGTGTCGATCCCCTGACGGTCGGCGCAGTGTGCAGGCATCGACCCCCCTGACAGTCGAAGCAGCATGCAGGCATCGACCCACCGACGGTCGGCGCAGTGTGCAGGCATTGACACCCTAACGATCGGTGCACTGAGCAGGCACCGACACCCTGAAGGTCAGCGCAGTGTGGAAGGGGTGGACACCCTGATGGTCAGCGCAGCGTGAAGGCGTCGACCCCCTGACAATAGCACAGTGTGCAAGCATCGACACCCCGACGGTCAGCGCAGTGTGCAAGCGTTTACACCCTGAGGGTCTGCGCAACGTACATGCGTTGACCCCCTGACGATCGGCACAGTGTGCAAGCATCGACATCCCGACGGTTGGCGCAGTGTGCAAGCCTCGACAGACCGACGGTTGGTGCAGCATACAGGCGTCAACCCCCCAACGGTTGGTGCAGTGTTCGGGCGTTGACTTCCTGACGGTTGGTGGAGTGTGCAGGCGTCGAACCCCTGACGATTGGCACAGTGTTCAAGCATCGACAACCCAAAGGTCGGCGCAGTGTGCAAGTGTCGACACCCCAACGGTCGGCACAACGTACAGGCGTCGACCCCCGATGGTTGGCACAGTTTGCAGGTGTTGCCGCCCTCATGCTCGGCGCTGAGTGTAGGCGCAGATTGCAAGCGCCGCGACTCACGGTCGGCACAAAGTGCACGCTTAAGAATGTAAAAAAAACACCAGGAAGGAAGTAAGTTTGTGGTGAGCTAGGTGCAACAATTCTATTTAACTGATAGACTGTTAAGCAAATTCTTATATGAAAAAACAAATTAAAGCGGAGTTCCACCCTGGATTTGTTTTTTTTTTTTTTTAATACCCCCGGGACAGTCAGGGCTAGTGCATTCCACAATGGCTAGCCTCTGATCTGTCCCGGGTTGCACTTACCTGCAAGACGAAATACTTACCTTGCAAACGTCTTGTCCAGCGCTGCCATCTCAGATGTGGGCAGCTTGAAGCCAGCGCGTCCTCTTCGGCGTCTTCTTCCGCCTTCTGTGGTCCCACGATGCTCTGCGTCGGCCCCGACGTCACTTCCGGGTCGCGCGCGTCACCCCTCCACAGCTTCTGGGCATGCCCAGAAGCTGTTTAGAAGGGGATGACGCGCGCGACCCGGAACTGACGTCGGGGCCGGTGCAGGCGCAATGATTCCTGGGAGCTATGACGTCCAGCTCCCAGGAATCATTGCAGAGCCAGGAAGTGACGACGGGCCGTGGCCGAGGAAGGAGGAAGAAGGAAGTAAGGTAAGTATATTTTCTTCGCTACGAGGTAAGTAAAAAAAAAAAAAATATGCGATTATCCATTTCTTTTTCAGGTGACCCGGAGCGAGAAGATGGAGGTAAGTATAAAAATAGGGTGGAACTCCACTTTAACTCCTTTATTATGAGGGTGTTTTAGGCAGAGCGCAGTACAAGTCATATCAATATGCTGATACTGCCCACTGTGTATTTACGTCGGTACTTTGACGTTACATACCGGAGTTATGGCAGCAGATTGCTGCCATAACCTCAGTATTTTCCATCTTTCACATAAAAGGGGTCCCAGCAGCAGATTTGCAGGTGTCAACACCCCAACGGTCGGAGCAGCGTGCAGGCGCCAACACCCTGACGGTCGGCGCAGCCAGAGCAGTGTGCAGGCGTCGAACCCCTGACGGTTGGCACAGTGTGCAAGCATCGACACCCCGATGGTTGGCGCAGTGTGCAAGCCTCGACAGCCCGACGGTCGGCGCAGCATGCAGGCGTCAAGCCCCCAACGGTTGGTGCAGTGTTCAGGCGTTGACACCCTGACGGTTGGCGGAGTCTACAGGCGTCGAACCCCTGACGATTGGCACAGTGTTCAGGCATCGACAACACGAAGGTCTGTGCAGTGTGCAAGTGTCGACACCCCAACGGTCGGCACAACGTACAGGCGTTGACTCCCAACGGTTGGCACAGTTTGCAGGTGTTGCCACCCTCATGCTCGGCGCTGAGTGTAGGCGCAGATTGCAAGCGCCGCAACTCACGGTCGGCACAAAGTGCACGCTTAAGAATGTAAAAAAAACACCAGGAAGGAAGAGGTTTGTGGTGAGCTAGGTGCAACAATTCTATTTAACTGATTCATATTCTTATATGAAAAAACAAATTAACTCCTTTATGATGAGGGTGATTTAGGCAGAGCGCAGTACAAGTCATATCAATATGCTGATACTGCCCACTGTGTATTTACGTCGGTACTTTGACGTTACATACTGGAGGTATGGCAGCAGATTGCCCTGACGTTTGGCGCAGTGTGCAGGCGTTGAGACCCTGACGGTTGGCGTAATGTGCAGGCGTCGTCACCCTGACGGTCGGCGCAGTGAGCAGGTTCTGACGCCCTGAATCTCCGCACAGTGTGCAGGCGTCAACACCCTGACAGTCAGCACAGTGTGCAAGCATCAACACCCCGACGGTCAACGCAGTGTGCAAGCGTCGACACCCTGATGGTCGGCGCAACGTACAGGCGTCGACTACCCGAGGGTCGGCTCAGTGTGCAGGCGACGACACCCTGATGGTCGGTGCAGTGTGCAAGCATCGACACCCAGACGGTCAGCGCACTGTGCAAGCGTTGACACCCCGATATTCAACTCAGCATACAGGCGTCGACCCCCGATGGTCGGCTCAGTGTGCAGGAGTCGACACCCTGATGGTTGGTGCAGTGTGCAGGCGTCAACCCCCTGACAGTTGGCACAGTGTCCAAGCATCGACACTGCGATGGTCGGCGCAGTGTGCAAGCGTCGACACCCTGTCGGCGCATCGTACAGGCATTGACCTCGAAGGTCGGCGCAGTTTGTAGGCGTCACCACCCTCACGGTCGGCGCAGAGTGCAGGCACAGAGTGCAGTCGCCGCCACTCACGGTCGGCACAAAGTGCACGCTTAAGAATGTAAAAAAATACCAGGAAGGGAGGAAGTTTGTGGTGAGCTAGGTGCAACAATTCATTTTAACTGATAGACTGTTAAGCAAATTCTTATGTGATAAAACAAATGAACTCCTTTATTATGAGCAACAAAATGGAAATTCCCCTTGGGGTGGGACTTTTAAGGCACGTGGATAAATACAAAAAGAATATAATAATAATTAATTTATTGAAAATGATAACATATATATATATACAGATACAAATTATTAAAAGCAGTTGGCAAGCTTGATCACACATCATTCACTCGCTGAAGGTGGAAGCTCGCTGCACAATTTTATATCAGCTCATCAAACCAACAAGATCTCCCATTCTTTTTGGGTTTCAGCTGTCCCCAGTCAGCTTCACAGCTGATGGGCACACACAATTGGAAGGTGCTTACAAGAATATCTTTACCTCCTAAATTGCCTACTTTCTCCAACGAAGTACCCTAATGCAGCGATGAGACCTACCCAGCCATCTGTTTTTAATATCATTGGCAGGCATACACTCTAGACAGCCATACGGCAGACCCTACCGCTATTTTAAGGTTGCCCCTGAAGAAGGAGTTGTGACTTATATCTTTGAAACGCGTTGGGCATTTACCTCAATACAGCGGTATCCCCTTGTCTATTGACTGTATGAATTGTATCAAGCTTGCCAACTGCTTTTAATAATTTGTATCTGTATATATATATATATGTTATCATTTTCAATAAATTAATTATTATTATATTCTTTTTGTATTTATCCACGTGCCTTAAAAGTCCCACCCCAAGGGGAATTTCCATTTTGTTGTTTTCATTTGGGATGTGGCACTCTTTGGAGTGATCTCCCATGAGCACACCAATTGTCCTTTATTATGAGGGTGATTTAGGCAGAGTGCAGTACAAGTCATATCAATATGCTGAAACCGCCCACTGTGTAATGACGGCGGAACTTTGACGTTAAATACCGGAGTTATGGCAGCTGATAGCTGCCATAACCCTGTTATTTTCATACACGGCCAGCGGCCTCTTTCACATAAAAGTGGTCTCAGCAGCACATTTGCAGGCTTCGATGAAGTGTTCACTGTGCAGTGTGCAGTGTGCATGCTTTGATCCCCTGACGGTCAGCGCAGTGAGCAGGCATCGACCCACCGACAGTCGGAGCAGTGTGCAGGCATTGACCCACCGATGGTCGGCGCACTGAGCAAGGGTCCACACCCCGACTGTCGGTGCAACATACAAGAGTCGACTCCTGACGTTCGGCGCAGTGTACAGGCGTTGACACCCTGCTGGTCGGCGCAGTGTGCAGGAATCCAACCCCTGACGGTCAGCGCAATGTGGAATCATCGTCACCCTGACGGTCGGCGCACTTAGCAGGCGCCGACACACTGAAGGTCGGCACAGTGTGCAGGTGTCGACACCCTGACGCTCGGCGCAGTGTGGAAGTATTGACACCCCGACGGTCGGCGCAGTGCGCAAGCATCGACCCACCGACAGTCGGAGCAGCGTGCAGGCATCGACCCCCCGACGGTCGGCGCAATGAGCAAGCGTCAACACCCTGCCGGTCAGCGCAGTGGGCAGGAATCCAACCCCTGACGGTCAGCGCAATGTGCAAGCATTGTCACCCTGACGGTCGGCTCACTTAGCAGGCGCCGACACCCTGAAGGTCGGCGCAGTGTGCAGGCGTCGACACCCTGATGGTCGGAGCAGTGTGCAAGTATCGACACCCCGACGGTCGGCGCAGTGGGCAAGCATCGATACCCCGATGGTTGGCGCAACATACAGGTGTCCACCCCCCAACGGTCGGCGCAGTGTGCAGGCATCGACACCCCGACGGTCGGCGAAGCGTATAGGCATCAATTCCCCCCCCCCATGGTCGGCACAGTGCGCAATCCTCAAAATCTGACAGTCAGCGCTGTGCAGGTGGTTGGCGCAGTGTGCAAGCCTCGACATCTTGACGGTCGGCGCATCGCGCAGGCGTCGGCACCCTAACGGTCGGCACCACGTACATGTGTTGAACCCATAATGGTTGACACAGTGTGCAAGCCTCAACACACCAATGGTCGGGGCAGTGTGCAAGCGTTGACACCCCGATGGTCGGCGCAGTGTGCAAGCGTCGAGGTCTCGATGGTCGGCGCAACGTACATGCCTTGACCCCCTGACGGTCAGCACACTGTGCAAGCATCGACACCCCAACGGTCGGTGCAGTGTGCAAGTCTCGACACCCCGATGGTCGGCGCAGCGTACAAGCGTCTATTCCCCAACGGTCGGCACAGTGTGCAAGCCTTGACACCCTGATGGTTGGCGCAGTGTGCAAGCCTTGACATCCCGACGGTCGGCGAAGCGTATAGGCATCAATCCCCCCCCCCCACGGTCGGCACAGTGTGCAATCCTCGACAATCTGACAGTCAGCGCTGTGCAGGTGTCGACACCCCGGCGGTTGGTGCAGTGTGCAAGCCTCAACATCTTGACGGTCGGCGCAGTGTGCAGGCGTCGACACACCAATGGTCGGTGCAGTGTGCAAGCGTTGACACCCCGATGGTCGGCGCAGTGTGCGAGCGTCGAGATCTCGATGGTCGGCGCAACGTACATGCCTTGACCCCCTAACGGTCAGCACACTGTGCAAGCATCGACACCCCAACGGTCGGTGCAGTGTGCAAGTCTCGACACCCCGATGGTCGGCGCAGCATACAAGCGTCTATTCCCCAACGGTCGGCACAGTGTGCAAGCCTTGACACCCTGATGGTTGACGCAGTGTGCAAGCCTTGACATCCCGACGGTCGGCGAAGCGTATAGGCATCAATCCCCCCCCCCCACGGTCGGCACAGTGTGCAATCCTCGACAATCTGACAGTCAGCGCTGTGCAGGTGTCGACACCCCGGCAGTTGGCGCAGTGTGCAAGCCTCAACATCTTGACGGTCGGCGCAGTGTGCAGGCGTCGACACCCTGATGGTCAGTGCAAAGTGCAGGTATTGACCCACCGACAGTCGGCGCAGCGCGCAGGCATCAACGCCCTAACAGTCGGCACCACGTACATGTGTTGAACCCCTGATGGTCGACACAGTGTGCAAGCATCGACACCCCTATGGTCGGCGCAGTGTGCAAGCCTCAACACACCAATGGTCGGTGCAGTGTGCAAGCGTCGACACCCGATGGTCGGCGCATTGTACAGGAGTTGACCCTTGATGATCGGCACAGTTTGCAGGTGTCGCCACTGTAACTGATCAACCGGCACCCCCACCTGGGTACCTCCGTTCACGGATGCTCCTAGTGCTTCCCAAGGGCTCCAAACACTCCAACAGACACCATAACCACCTCAGACCCCACGAACCACCGCAGCTTGGTTGGAGTCTCGCCGTCTCCTACCCACCCTGGACCTACGACAAGGCTCCAGTGGGTGAACCCCTTTTTCCCCAGAGAGTGAAGCAGGAACAAGCTCTTACAAGAGCTTAGCGATTATTCAAGGGAGTATGAAGAGCATAGCAATCCCTTGTAGCAGATTCCCCCAAAAAGAGACAGGACTCTAGATTGAGGATGAAAAGAACTCAAATTGTTTATTCAAACACATGCAAAAAGAGATATACACTGTGGGATAATCCCCCCTCCCCCTTAGCAGCCAATCCACATACACATATACATCCCATAATAAGTTTATCGTAAGGCAGACAGAAACAATAGAACAATGGAATACAGGCAATTACCAATAACAAACCCCACCCCATCTCACTATCCAGCAAGGGTCTATGAGATACTCCTGCAATATTCTAGCAATCTGAAAAGTCAAACCATACATCTTTATATATTTCCTGAGAGATATTGCTGACAAATATTACTGTCCCATCTGTAGCAATTTATACCATTAAGTATCTGTCTTTCACTGGCAAGGTGCATAGAGCTCTTATAGCTAATCAGTTTGTGGAAGTCTGGTTTGGACCAGTGTTAATTTTGGCAGCAAATTTCAATTTGGTTTTAGTCTTAGGACTAAAATGGCATTTTAGTTTTAGCCCCATTTTAGTCTTCTGCAAGTGTTTTAGTTTTAGTCGTATTTAGTCGACTAAAACTCCAGTACATTTTAGTCGACTAAAACTCCAGTACATTTTAGTCATCTAAATGGTCATGGTCAGGTCAGGGGGGAGGCCTGTAATGCTGCTGCCTGCAGTCAGTGCAGTGAGTGCACACAGTGCTGCTCAGAGTGCTGGATGGGGGGTCTCAGGTTTAAGGGTGGTCTCTGGTCTGACTCTGAACTGAAGTTGTTGAACAGGATGGGCCGGGCGGGCCTCAGCGGCCTATATGCATGCACACAGTCCAGGATGGAAGGCGGAATCGGATGCCAGTGGTGACTGGTGAGTGGCCTGAGGGGACTCAGGGAGGCAGTAATAGCTGGCCTGGCTGTTAACTCACAGTGGGTGCTCTGCTCTGGATGTGGTGGTGGCCGTGTGCCAGTGCCGTGTGGTGAGTCGGGCCTGGCACGTCTGGCTGTAGTGCTGCAGCTGCAGTGCTCTGATGAGGTCAGGTGACTGGTCTCGAGTCGACTCTTTTGTAGTAGTCCACTCCTCACATCGGACGTCACGGTGCACGCCACGCCAGACGCCACACAGGCGGAGCTCTGTGAAAACCAGAAGTTGGGTAAACGTCCCTGCCTCACATTCTCGTTTAGTTTTCGTTCGTTAACGAAAACGGATTTGATTTTTGTCATAGTTGTCGTCATTTGACGAATGTGCTATACTTTGTGTCTCGTTTTCGTCAGTTGAAAAATGCTGGTGACGAAAGCGGTGACAAAAACGTTTTGGTTGAGGAAATTAACACTCCTGTAAACTCCATTGGCTGTAATGTCATTGCACATATTACCTGAATATATTACCAACATTAAATATTAGGGAAAAATATAAGAAAAGCCTTTTTCTTAATTGTTTAATTTTCAGCAGCTTAGTAGATGCTCCTTACTTATGCGTATGCGGTGGTGCAATACATGTTTAAACTTTAATGTGCTATTATTACATGCTCTGGATGGAATTGTGTTGCCGATATAGAAATGGCCAGCAGAGGAGTGTTAATTTTGATGATGTCAATTTTTTATTTAGTTTTAGTTATAGTCTTATGACTAAAATGCCATTTTAGTTTTAGTCGTATTTTAGTCGACTAAAACTAAAATGCCATTTTAGTTTTAGTCGTATTTTAGTCATCTGAATTGTTTTAGTTTTAGTCGTATTTTAGTAGACTAAAATTGTGTTAATTTAGTCGACAAAAACGTTTTAGTCGGTTTTAGTCGACGAAATTAACACTGCCTTATAGTTTTTATTCCATAGACTGTAAGTCCTGTCAATAACATTCTCTGGTCTAACTAATGTATGTGAATATAATCAACATACTGTATGTGACATTAAGTGAATTGGTATGATATCACAGATATTTTCTTAGATTCATTGGGAAGTTGTAGTAGATAGATGCCCTTATAAATACAGTGATCATTGGACAAATGTTCAGTATTTAGAATTCGGAGAACTGACTCAGCCCTGAAGATAATGTAGTGCCTTCCTCTAGTTAACGGCCACAGTTAGTAGTCACTTTCTAACAAAGAGGGAAGAGCACCTCACAACTTAAACAGTATCTCACAAAAGTGAGTACACCCCATTTTTGTAAAATTTTATTATATCTTTTCGTGTGACAACACTGAAGAAATTACACTTTGCTACAATGTAAAGTAGTGAGTGTACAGCTTGTATAACAGTGTACATTTGCTGTCCCCTCAAAATAACTCAACACACAGCCATTAATGTATAAATCGCTGGCAACAAAAGTGAGTACACCCCTGAGTGAAAATGTCCAAATTGGGCCCAATCAGCCCCTTTCCCTCGCCGGTGTCATGTGACTCATTAGTGTTACAAGGACTCAGGTGGGAATAGGGAAGCAGGTGTGTTAAATTTGGTGTTAACTCTCTCACTCTCTCATACTGGTCACTGGAAGTTCAACATGGCACCTCATGGCAAAGAACTCTCTGAGGATATGAAAAATAGAATTGTTGCTCTACATAAAGATGGCCTAGGCCAGTGATGGTGAACCTTGGCACCCCAGATGTTTTGGAACTACATTTCCTATGATGCTCATGCACTCTGCAGTATAGTTGAACATCATGGCCAAGACTCTGAAAGACTGGCCAAGACTCTGAAACTGAGCTGCAGCATGATTGCCAAGACCATACAGCCATTTAACAGGACAGGTTCCACTCAGAACAGGCCTCGCTGTTGGTTGACCAAAGCAGTTGAGTGCACATGCTCAGCGTCATATCCAAAGGTTGTCTTTGGAAAAAGATGTAGGATTGCTGCCAGCATTGCTGCAGAGGTTGAAGGGGTGGGGGGTCAGCCTGTCAGTGCTCAGACCATACGCCGCACACTGCATCAAATTGGTCTGCATGGCTATCGTCTCAGAAGGAAGCCTCTTCTAAAGATGATGCACAAGAAATCCCACAAACAGTTTGCGGAAGACAAGCGGACTAAGGACATGGA
This sequence comes from Pelophylax lessonae, assembly GCF_965119305.1. Lineage (NCBI taxonomy): Eukaryota > Metazoa > Chordata > Amphibia > Anura > Ranidae > Pelophylax > Pelophylax lessonae. The sequence goes on along the minus strand of NC_138776.1, from coordinate 36,538,093 downwards.
TTACTGGAACCATGTCCTGTGGTCTGATGAGACCAAGATAAACTTATTTAGTTCAGATGGTGCCAAGTGTGTGTGGCGGCAACCAGGTGAGGAGTACAAAGACAAGTGTGTCTTGCCTACAGTCAAGCATGGTGGTGGGAGTGTCATGGTCTGGGGCTGCATGAGTGCTGCCGCCACTGGGAAGCTACAGTTCAGTGAGTGAACCATGAATGCCAACATGTACTGTGACATACTGAAGCAGAGCATGATCCCCTCCCTTCAGAGACTGGGCCGCAGGGCAGTATTCCAACATGATAACGACCCCAAACACTCCTCCAAGACACCACTGTCTTGCTAAAGAAGCTGAGGGTAAAGGTGATGGACTGGCCAAGCCAGTCTCAAGACCTAAACCCTATTGAGTATCTGTGGGGCATCCTCAAAAGGAAGATGGAGGAGCGCAAGGTCTCTAACATTCACCAGCAAAGTGATGTCATCATGGAGGAGTGGAAGAGGACTCCAGTGGCAACCTGTGAACTCCATGCCAAAGAGGGTTAAGGCAGTGCTGGAAAATAATGGTGGCCCCACAAAAAATTTACACTTTGGGCCCAATTTGGACATTTTAATTTAGGGGTGTACTAACTTTTGTTGCCAGTGATTTAGACATTAATGGCTGTGTGTGGAGTTATTTTGAGGGGACAGCAAATCTACACTGTTATACAAGCTGTACACTCACTACTTTACATTGTAGCAAAGTGTCATTTCTTCAGTGTTGTCACATGAAAAGATATAACAAAATATTTGCAAAAATGTGAGGGGTGTACTCACTTTTGTGAGATACTGTATGTGAGATCATTCCAATGTGTAAACAGCCTTGAAAACAGGATGGTAACACATTTAAAAGCTGGTATGAGGATGGTAACACATCCAAAAGCCGGTATGAGGTTTAGAGGGTGTTAAATTCCATCTTGAATGCAGTTTAAAAGCTGCTTATCAACAGTAAAGGAATAAGTGCTTTTATGGAGGTTGGTGAGCATGCCTGTCCACTCTTGGGGAAAGAAAACCTCCTCACAGTCTTCTTACCATTGTTCCATTAGGGATTCTTTTTCAGAAGGTGTAGCTCATTAGGATATGAGTATATTGAGGAAAAAACTCCCATACCTCTGGGTTTGGAGAGAAAGACCTGTTCAAGATGGGTAGATAGTTTTGTAGGGGTGAGCAAATGATGGTTCTGATAAAAGTTTTTATTTGGTCATCTCTGTAATAAGGAGATTATATAGTACAACAAGGGAAATTTATTGTGGCCCCATCAAAGCAACAAGGAAAATATCAAGGAAGAAACTGGAAATTACTTTACAGTATCTACAATGGCAGACTATACTGGCAACATGACGGAGACACAGATAAATAAAAAATGTAGTATACAATATTTCATAAAACATACATAAAAATAGGAGTGTCACCCCCAACACCTAAGGGGTATTGTGACACCATATATGGTTAATATATAGGTTACATGGGATCAGTGCAATCAATTATATGTAATGCTGTAGATATAATCATGGAATGCGCTGTGCATCATAGATCAAAGTATGTAGAGTCATCGTTTCGCCAACCACTTGGCTTCTTCAGGACCAGGCAGGAGAGGAAGATAAGATTGCCTATAATAACTAGGGATGATCGGACGGTTCGGGTCGACCATCGGTTCGACCCAAACATTGACTGTTTGAAATTTGGCCGAATTCCGAACTTTTTGCGGAAAAAGTTCGGAATTCGGCAACCAGAACCGACCAAAATGCAATGGGACAGGAACTGGGCTTTAAAAGCCCGTGATTGGACCAGAATCATCAGTAAAAGCCAATTGAGGGGCAGGAGGATGCTAGGAATGTGATTGGAGTGACTAGGGGGTCCAGAGGCCAATCAGTAGTGAATACGCCCCCCAGTATATAACATAGCCCTGCCAAATCTCTAGCACTGTAATACAGGGGCTGTGGAAGACAGTGGAAGCAGTTCTGTTACTGCTGCTTCAAAAGTGTCATTTAGCAATTATTAGTGTGAGGAAAGGGATATCTAGTGCAGTTAGGGTACTATTTTCCACTATAGTTAGATTTAATAATCTAGTTTCTGTAGGGAAAGTGTTAAGTGTCAGGTTGACACAGGGTTCCGCTACTTTCACACCTATATGTGTGTATGTGTATATATACATATATGTGTGTGTGTATATATACCCCTATACAGAAGTTCAGATGTTATGCCTGCCTCCAAAGATGCCCAAAAAAATGCCCAAAAAAACGCCTGCAACAAAAACGCCCAGGTGTGTTGTTGCAGGCGTTTTTTGGGGCGTCTTTGGAGGCAGGCATAACATCTGAACTTCTGTATAGGGGTATATATACACACACACATATATGTATATATACACATACACACATATAGGTGTGATAGGAGCGGAGCCCTATGCCTGCAAATAATTTCATTAGCGCAGGCATAGGGTTCTGCTACTTTCACACCTATATGTGTGTGTGTGTATATACCCCTACACAGAAGTTCAGATGTCATGCCTGCCTCCAAAGACGTCCACAAAAAAGCCCAATAAATGCCTGCAACAAAAACAGCCAGGTGTGAAAATAGCGGAGCCATATCCCTGCTCTACTGCAATTCTAAGACAAACAATCTTTTTTTTCTGGTTCTGGACATGCTACAGAGCTGAAACTTCACAGGTACACTTTTTAGACCCCCCAGACACTAAATCCAAAGAAATCTCATTTTATTTTTCAATAATTTTTTCAATAATTGGCTCTCTATCAAAAACGACAATTTTTAAGAACTTTTTTTTGTGTGATTAATAGTCCCTGGGGCATGACCCAGAACCCTAGGCACTTTTTAGGGGCATTTATTGGGTTTTAGGGCTTCAAAATTGTGTTTTTTGATTACCAAAGTTCAGGTCCCATTGATTTCAATGGGGTTCTGGAATCCGGACCCGAACTTTCGGGAAGTTCGGGTGTTCTGGTCGAACCAAACTTTTCAAAAGTTCGATCATCCCTAATAATAACATGGTATTAGCAACAGCATATACAATTTATAACAATATAGTATATGTACAACCCATGCCCAACCAATCAATGTATGCCACTACCAATGAACACAAGCAGCCGATCTTCTGCCCAGGGCGCGGGCGGGCACCAAAGACCAGCAACCCCCAACGGACACACATAAGGGGAGAGGCAGCTCAAATGACGTCTCTGAATATATAGAAAGACAAATATATATGGTTCCATACTAACATCCTGTTGATTTACTATTAGACTCATACCTAGACTGCTATTAGCCTTTATTTTTCTCATAGGTTACATATACTGTAGCCGCACACTAACTTCTCTTGCCTGCCAACTACCTTGGCACTTTATCCACCATTCCTTATATATAGAGAATATATAGAGAATATAAATATGAGTACAGTAAAACCTTGGTTTGAGAGTAACTTGGTTTAAGAGCGCTTTGCAAGACAAGCAAAATTTTCAAATAAATTTTGACTTGATATACAAGCGATGTCTTGATATACAAGTAGCCTCAAGTCACAGCTGAGTATAAAAGAGAAGAGAGGCGCCTCTAAGTGTAGCAATATGGTTAAATTTAATGAAGGTACAACATTTAGCAACTCACATGGCTGATGATTGGAACAGGCATATCTAAGGATGCAGGCATCAGGGGTAAAGCTGTCCACATAGACCATCCTCTGCACCGACATCTACGTCATCCCTTCCATGCTGCCCCTCGCTTTCAGATCGCTTTACTGCAGGGTGGTCTTCCCGGTCAGGATTACAGACTAGCAGCCGGTGGTTCAGAAGATAGTCTATGTGGACAGCTTTACCCAGGATGCCTGCATACTTAGATGTGCCTGTTTTATTCATCAACCATGTGAGTTGCTAAATGTTGTACCTTCAGTAAATTGAACCATATTGCTACACTTAGAGGCACCTCTCTTCTCTTTGATACCCTGTAGCTCCTGCTGGATTTTGCTTCCAATCCCCTTGTGGAAATGGCTATTTGTGGATGGACATTTTATGGTTATATAACCTATCGCAATGCTATAATCTTTTTATAGGGACTATAAACTGAAGGATTTATGAATAAATGGTTGTGGAACGATTCATCTGAGTTTCCATTATTTCTTATGGGGAAATTCACTTTGATATAAGAGTGCTTTGGATTACAAGCATGTTTCCGGAACGAATTATGCTCGCAATCCAAGGTTTTACTGTAGCTCATTTTTTGAACTACATTTTTGTTAAAACATGAGCGCACCCTGGTTATTTAAGCCATGCCTCCATGTTCAAGCGCCAAATCTTTTTGGATGTTACACCCTCCTAGGTAGGTGCTAGAAGAGAGTATCGTTTTTGGATCTTTCTGCTTACCAGGAAGATTGCCAGTTAAATTTATAGTGCTCTCTGCCTACCAGGGAGCAGGATCCATTGGTAGAGTCTGCTCATGGTGCTCAGGTGCAGCTCAGCTTGTCTGAATGTTTCAGACTGGTCCAATAGGGAGGCATATTGGACAGTGGGAGGAAACCTGACAAGTGAGGGCACAGGCATTGTTACAGCCCTGGTGATTGGCAGAGGAAAGTGCTTCGGTGCATGCTGGATAACTGTATAAATGCCAAGGGCACATGTGCTCGGGGTCTTCGGCTAGAGAGCGGGGTTCCGGAGCGAGGAGGCGGCTGTCCCTTGTGACGGTTGTCACTGTCACTGGGAGTGAAAGACAGACACTATATGCGGGGCTCTTGGAGTAATGATACTTTGGAATCAAGTCCATGTCTCCCCAAGACAGAGCAGATGCTAATATCATGAGCTCAACCACCTGTCTTCCACACATTGGTAATTTTGCTAATATATTCACCTATTGTTTCTGTCTGGTGATTAATTTGATTAACTTTTGGAGGATCCTTTATGATGGGATTAGCCTTGTGTCAGCTGTACTTCGTTATCTAACCATCGTGTGATGTTTTGGGTAAATATTTGTGTCATTGTTCATTTAGTGACTGACATACTTCTCAAGTGTATAAAACACCAGTTTTCTTGTCCAATAAAGAGTTCACCCTCAGCATTCAGTCTTGACAAATGTCTGTGGGGGAAAGCTATACCTGCTTTGAATTATCGCTATTGGGAAAGTCTACTTGTTATTGCTACCAAGACCAGAGTTACTACAGCATAACTTGCTACTAGGGGGAAAATAACCCGTGTTTCTATCTGGGTGGCCGCCACATCTGGTGGCAAGTGGTGGGATGGTTCTTTTTCTCCAGAGAAGATGCTGAACCTGGATATAATAGCATAGTAGCGGATGGAAAATCAATACAAATGGCTGAAAAGATTTACATTGAAAGATTTACTGGAGAGCCGAGGCCGAACCGCAAGCAACCGTCCCAAATGGGAATTAATTGCCGAATTGACAGAGAGATGGACCGAACCACCACTATGCCTGAAACGGTTGTGACGAATGCGGGAGAAGATGAACAGATGCGAACCGTTCGGTTACGACTAGAGCTGTTCAGTTCAAATCCTCCAGCCGACATTATTATGCAAGTGCTGGCCACCACCGATGCTGATGCCCTAGACAAGCGGGAGTACCAATTATGCCTGGCAGAGATCCAGCACTCAGGGAGCACAGCAGCTGAATGTCCGGTGGCCCCACTGGAGCAGAAAAAGGTACTCTTTGCAGCATTTAAGAGTTTTCAAGAGGCAGAGGGTGAAATAGATGAATACCTTGCTGAATTTGAGAGACATTGTAATCTACATAAGGTACCCTCAGACGAATGGGTATCGATTTTGGCAGGAAAGTTATCCGGTAGAGCTGCAGAGGCGTTCAGAGTTATACCCGATGATGAGATTCATCATTACCACACTGTCAAATAAGCCTTGCTCGCCCGGTATGCTGTCACCCCAGAGGGGTGTGTCCAATTACATCGGAAGCGTGGTCTCGGCGGTGATCTACGTGATTATGCAGATCTACGTGATCACGTAGATCTACGTGATTATGTGCAGCCGAGCCACCCTGCCGCAGTAAATCTGCGTGGGGCGGTCGGCAAGTGGTTAATCCCTCCATACAAGTGGCAGTATGGTCAAAGCAGTGTGACTGCTTCCACAAGTAACCTGGTAAGGCCAAGTAAGAGTTGTCCTTATCTACTGTGAATAGTACAATTGAAGTATCCCACTATTCCCTTATCCCATTCAAGTTCCACAATAAATACAAAAACCAAATATCCCTGGACTGTTTATTGAGTAACAAGCAAACTGGGAGTAAGGAGGGATATTTGAAAACCCCCAGCAACTGTCTGCAGGTAATCAGAGGGAGACCTAAGAAGTCAACACACAGCAAGCCCTTCCCGGACAGTGGTACATGTAAGTGTTGTATGTATTAATGCAGGGCTTCCCAAACTTTTTGGGGCCTAGACCCACTTCTGAATACAGTTATTTTTTGTGACCCACTTGCTTGTAATTGAATATTGTAAAGCGCTACAGAATTTGTTGGCGCTATACAAATGCAAATAATAATAATAATGCATATTTTAAAGGGAGGGGGATGTTAAATGAAAAGTAGAAGCTGCCATGAACTCCTGACACCGCCGGGCTACCTGGTCCTCTTATGACACAGAGGCTGCCATCTCTGCCCGCTATAGCTGAGAGACTCCCGCCTCCAGTCTAGCCACCACCGCTTCTGCCAGCAGGACCGAGCAGCTGGCTCTGCACCCGATGAACATATCCTACAACCTACTTAAAAGCCCACATACGTACTCACTGAGTAACTGAGCAAGTATCCTCCTCGTGGGAAATGCAGACCAGCCTCCATAAACTGCGTGTGCGAGGTCCTGAATCCATTGCGATTTGACTGCTCTGGCTCTCTGTAATTTGCGTGGGCTTGCACAGCACAATTTAAGCGGGCCCGATCTCAGTGATTTCCATCTTAGCGCGACCCACTCAAATGCAGCTTGCGACCCACCAGTGGGTCCCAACCCACAGTTTGGGAACTCCTGTATTAATGCATACATGTTAATGTATTCTAGGACTGGCTAGTAATAGTGGTGAACGGGATTGCATATCCCCAAAAAATCTTCCCATGAATCATACTAGACTTACTAGTTTCAACTTGCTCCATCTGCTTATTGAGCTGCAAAGTTGCTGTATCAGTCCAGCAGGAGGTGCACATTTGTTAAGCATTCTTGCGAAACAATTTAATGTTACATTGTAACGATGTGTATAGGTGCTTTTATCTTTCTTTTATCAATTTTTTGTTGTCCAACTTGAAGTCCAACTTCAAACAACTTTTTTTATCCTGTACTACGAAGGTTTATGGGCTTGTGCATACAAGGGAATGTTCCTTCCATAGAGGAAAAGGTTTGGACTGGCAATGTCATGTGATTGCGGCTTCAGATACGTTAAGAAGGGTATTTAGTTGTTCTGTTTACTAATGGGATCAATTAGAACGGGGGTGGGAGGGAAGGGTGCTCGAGGGGTGAAAGTTTCTCAGAGTAGGACTTTAAAACCAACATAGAAAAAATAAAATCTGGTTAAATACAGACACGAATTCAGACTCAGACCTATTATGCCTCATGCATACAGGAAGTTTTGTTTCGTCTTCTGGATGCCTATGCTAAAAATAAAAAAAAATAAAAAAAATAGCCTTAAGCTGCATATTGCAAACACGTTTAGGCGCGTCAAGTGCTTGGGCGTTCATTCATTCCATTGGCCATAATATTAACCTATTCTGACCACTGCAATGAATGACTGCTCAAGCACTAAACACACCTAGCACTGTAGCACATTTACGCGTTGGATATTTTTTAAAGCAAAAAAACCCTCCTCTTCTGAACACACTGCCTCTGGGGGGGGGGGGGGGGTTCTGCCTTTGAACACCTAAAAATGTAAATGTGTGCATGGACACATAAGCTTACATAGAGAGGCCTTTAGAGGCAGAAAAAAAATAAGTCAGACACAGAAGTGGCACGTTTGGTGACTTCTACCTGGCCAAAAACTTTTCATACCATGGCTCAGTGCCCGAGTCCTGCAAGAACTTATGGGAGCGGCGTTCCTGTACTTTTTCCACAGCAGGAATGCTGTTCCTGTTAGCAGCTGCGTCCTGGTAAATAAAATGGAAGGTGATGGCGCTGCTTATTTTATAAAGTGCAAATAAATATAAGATGTTTGAATATACAATGTTAAAACATAAATATGATTGAGGAATAAGTAAATAGATAAAAGATGCGGAGGTAAAAAATCAATAACCAAGTAAAAAGATCAAACGTATGGTGTTGTAAGGGATATAAAATAATCTAAAAATATTTTAGAGGTATATAAGAGAAACAACCACCAGAGGGCGTAATAAAATTGCAAGATATAACAGTAAATATGCTTGTGTATATGCCCAAAATAAAAATAAAAAATATAAATATATGACAATACTAAATGAATTGATAAAACTTCTAAAAGGTGTTGGTTCCGCAAGTGATAATATAAATAATAGTGGATAAATTAAATGATAAATAAATAGTGAAAAAGTGATAAATGTGCGGGAAACTTTTATGCACGGGATGGGTGTGCAAAAAAACAGTTGGTATAAAGTGCAACAAGAGGTGATAACAAATCAATGAATATATCAAGGTGGATCAAAAATTTAATGAATGTGCCAAAAAATTAATTATTTTGCGGGTGGATAAAAAGGTGCGGGAAATCTATTTGTGCAACGTGCAAAAAAATGTGGTATTAAATCAGTCCATATAATAAAAATGAGTCCATAAAGTAGTGGTGATAACAAAAATATAGGTGAACAGGATGTCTTACGGTGACCCCCAAGGTGGGTGACTGGTGAGTGGTAAAGTGGCCCCTGGTAGAAAGACCTACTCACCAGATGTACCCACCCCACACAGGGGTATAGAGCGGGTACTGAAGAGGTGTCTTTTAATCCTGGCTCTGTGTAGTAGTTCCCTTCCTAGGGGAGATGTGATATGGGGTCCGGAGTATCCTAAGTGGGGTCCGGTAGTGGGGTCCTGTGTTAATGTTGTGGTATCCAAAGCCTCGTGGGTAGATCGGGTATGGCCACTCAAAGGTATATGGATGGAAGGATCATGGAAAAAGAGAGCTCGATAGTGTATTATCGTTTTGTTAAAAAGTTTAATATTAATTCCAGCAGCAAAATGGGTACTCACATATACAAAATGAAAAAACAGCGAGGTATCGGCGTCCCGGAACACAATGCGTTCCAACTAGAGACCGGAACCGGAAGTGACGTGACGGCGCTGTACGCGTTTCGTCATGTGACGTCTTCTGCAGCGTCCTATCACTTCCAGCGTAGGCCCTTTTGTACATGGTGGTTGCTAGGCAACGAAGTTAGTTGGCGGAACTCAACGAAGGAAAACTGATGCCGTGGGTCGTAGTAAAGGGAACAAGGCGTAGGCTAATCTTAGCCAAATAAAAATCAGATGGTAAGTATAAAGGACAAAAACCCAGGCTGACCATTGTTGAATAATAATTGAATGGATATATGATATGTCAATATAAGAAATATAATGCTCCGTGCCTAATAATTGAACCACCATGTATACATACAGGGAAGGATATCTCGTACATAATATAAAAATGTGTACAACAATATTTTATTAACAAATAGAATTAAAAATTATATTAAAATGAGAAAAGTATATATAATGAAATAAAATATATTGCGCCATCTGGTGGATAGAATAAATATATGAGGTACAATTGATAACGCAGAAATTGCGCCATCTAGTGGATAAGTTGTTAATTGTATGAGCTATTCATTTAATATAAAAAGTATATATATGATATAAAGGTTATTAATGATGTTACCATGAATTTATTAGTATGTGATTGATATCAATATATGCTAATTTATAAAAAACATGATGGATAAAATATATTTATGGAGGACATCTGATGGATACATATTAATATATGCTATTTTATAGAAAACATTATGGATAAGATTAACATCAATATAAACTATTTTATATAAAACATTATGGATAAAATATATTTTAGGAGGATAGTACATCTAATGTGTGGAGAAAGTATATGTATATTGATTGTTGGAAGAATGTATCAAAATATATATAAAAAGGTATATATAAAAAATATAAAAAAAATATATATATATAAAAATTAATAAAAAAAATGGAAGGTGAAATGACAATAGTGTGTATCGAATATTGGAATCCAGTATAGTATATTAAGTTTAATACATATGGATATGAATTGATAAAGTGTAGGAGTATAATAAATATGAATATGAAAATTAATAAATGGGAGGTGATATAATAAAAAATATAAGAATTATAGAATATGTTATAATGATAGGGTGGATACTATTTTCATATATAAATATTATATATAAAAAATTGTATATAAAAAAAAAATTGATGAGAAAAAAAAAGGTTAAAAATTGGAAATAAAACAGTTGAGGTCTATGTCTAGGTTTAGTCCCCTGGGCTGGAGTGTATTAAGCCGATATATCCAGCTGGTTTCATTTTTGGAGATTTTAATTCTTTTATTTTCGCCTCTCCAGTGTCCTGTAATAGAGTCAATTCCAACGAATGTAAGTCCCCTGGGATCCTTATTATGTGCCTCTGCGAAGTGCCTAGAGAGGCTATGTTTCGGAAATCCCTTTCTTATGTTCTTGATGTGTTCTCTAATACGCACGAAAAGAGGTCTGGTGGTCCTACCGACATACTGGAGTCGGCATGGACACTCTACCAGATAGGTGACATGGGTGGTCTGACATGTGATTAGTTTGTTAATCTTGAATTCCTCTCCACTCCATCTGGATTTAAAATGTAACGTCTTTCTGGGTTGTTTGTTCGTTGTTTTGCAAGGTAAACACCTGTTGCATCGGATAAACCCTTTTAAATCAGGAAACAATTTCACTGGTTTGGGGGGATCAATAGCATTATGTACCAATTGGTTGCGTAGATTAGGGGCTCTCCTATAGATAAATCTCGGTTTTCTGGGTAGTAATTTGGACAAGGTCTTGTCGGATTTTAGGATAGGCCAATATTTTTTCATAATCTTCTCTGTTTGTCTGAAATTTTGATGGAATCCCGTAATGAAAGCTAGCTCATTGGATTTTTTGTTGGGGGCATTTTTCTTTTGTAGAAGTTCTTCTCTATTGATATTTAATGTTTTATCCCTTGTCGTGATTAACTTCTGTCTGTCATAACCTTTTTCCTCAAATCTTGTTATTAGAACATCCGTTTGTGATATATAATCTTCCACATTGTCACAATTTCTCCTGATCCTGACAAATTGGCTTTTTGGGATTCCTTCTTTCCATACAGGATGGTGACAGCTGTTAATAGGTATGTATCCATTCCTATCTGTAGGTTTAAAATAGGTCCTACTTTTCAGTGTATTATTGTCTTTAAAAATATTAAGATCCAAATAATTTATTTGATTAAAACTCCAATCTCCTGTGAACTTAATGCCATATGGATTCTCATTCATTTTTAAAAGAAATTATTCAAAGATTCTTCAGTCCCTTCCCATAAAATGATAATATCGTCTATATATCTTCGGTAGAATGTTAGTTCTGGTATATCCTGAGTGTAAATCATCTTCTCCTCTAACATGTCCATAAATAGGTTCACTACGCTGGGTGCGTAGCGAGCTCCCATTGCAACTCCCTTTGTTTGTAAGAAATATTAATTTTTATGCCAAAAGAAGTTGCTACTCATGGTGAGTTTTAGACCATCCAGGATATATTTGATTTGTATTTGTTTTAACTTTTTGCGTTCGTGTAAGGCAATATCTACCGCTTTTAATCCATCACTTTGTTTGATGCTGGTATAAAGGGAATTAGCATCTATTGTAGCCAAGATACATCCTTCTGGTAACTGTACTTCTTTGAGCGCTTTAATCAGCTCTGAACTGTCTTTGAGGTAAGATTTCCCCATTTTTACGGCTGGTTGTAGGTATCCATCCAGATACTCACCCAATCTAGAAAACAAGGAGTCCACCCCACTCACAATGGGTCTCCCCGGGGGTTTGACAGGATCCTTATGTATTTTGGGCAAATAGTACAATACTGGGATCTTACTCGAATCAGGTATCAGGTATTGCGCCTCCTTTTTATCCAATATTCCTATTTCTTTGCCTTTGTTAATGAACTCTTTAAGTTTCTTCCTATATATCTTGGTTGGATTGCTTTTCAGTTTTTCATAGGTGCCTTCCACTCTTAATAGATTGTTCATTTCTTCTTCATAGTCATTTTTATTCAGAATCACTAATCCCCCTCCTTTATCTGCGGGTCGAATAATAATTCCTTTTCTGTCTTCTAGTTGTTTGATTGCAGATTTAACCTGATTGTACTTTTTGTGTGGTTTTTTAATCTTCCTCAGGTCCTCCTCCACCATTTTCTTGAAGGCACTGATACACTCCCCCCCAGGTACTTTTGGGTTAAAAATTGAGTTATTTCTGAGACCTGAGTGTACAAAATTGGGGCCGGGAATTGAAGGTGTATGTCCTTTTAGTTTAAAAAAAATTTTAATATTCAATTTTCTTAAAAATTTGTGAAGATCAATAAAAATTTCAAAGGGGTCAGCATCTTTGGTGGGAGCGAATTTAAGGCCAAGATCTAAAAGCTGAAGTTCATCATCGTTAAAAATTATATCCGTGAGGTTAAAAATGCCTTGCCCTAAAATTCTCGCCTTCGTTTTCTTCCTCCCACCTCTCTTACCCCTCTTACGTCTTCTTCTTCCCAGTACTGGTTTTGTTGATTGGGTCTCATGTATCCTCCTGGGGGTGGTGGTCCCCTCCATTGATTCTGGTAGTCTCCTCCTCTGTATGTATTGGGTCTTCTGTCTTCGTGATAGTTGTGGTTCCATCTCGTCTGCTGGTCTTGTGGTCCTCTCCATCTCGTTCCTCCTTGTGGCCTGTACCACCATTGTTGTCTGTAAGGAGGTGGTGGTCTTCTTTGGTGGCCTCCACGGAAAAAATCCCTTTGCATATTGTAGTTCTGTCTATCTCTATAATCTCTGCCTGGAGTATATGTATCCATCCTGGCTAACGGAGAAAACCTGTTATGCATAGGTAAATTGAAATTTCTTTGGTTGGGTGTATTATTTCTGTTAAAATCTCTGGGTGGTGTGCGTGGTCTTTCTTGTATTCTGGGTGTGTTCCTGGGTGGTATGAATCTATTTTCTTGGGTAGTAGGTCTGGTGTCTTCTATGTCTCTATTAGGTCTGAAGGTGAATACTTGTGGGGTCCTAGGAGCTGGAGTGGCTATGGATTCTTCGTATTCATCTTCATCTACTGATGTATCTCTGGACTCGAAAGCTTTAGGAGTGGTAGGAATTTCCATTTCTTCTTCTGCTGCTTGCCATTTGTACACTTTGGAACTTTTATAGTCAGTGACGTCTCTGCTATACTTTTTTTGCTTTTTCTGTTGTATAGCCGAGTCGTATTTGGCAATATATGTTTGGAGTTCTTTTTCTTTGTCTTTATATTCCTTATGCAGTGAAAATGGAATAAGTGCCGTTTTCAAGTCTGTTATCTGTGTTTCAATATTCCTTAGTTTGGTCTGTCTCCTTTTGATGATGAGTGTAAGAAGATCTGTTTCGCACCGATTAAAGAATATGTACCATTCTTCTGTTAAGGTGATGTCATTAAGACCATCATTGGGGTTGACATCCCACCTTAATCGTCTGGGGGTAATTTTATCTTTAATGTACATTTCTAGAGTAGAAATGTCCCACCAGACCCTAAGTTGTTTTTCCAGGGCGTGTTTAAGTTGTTTGAAAAGCCCGTCCATATCTTGTCTATTGGTTACTCTTTCCTGATTAAAAATAGCCTCAATATTGATTTTCCGATTGTTTATATATCCAAAGATATCCGAAGCTGCAGGATTAGCCATGACCCCTAAGGGTATGTAAAAATATGTAACTAAATAAATCCGCGCTAAGGATGTCAAGGGATTGATAAAGTATGTGCACAAATAAGCTGCAGCCGCCCTTAAAATATAGCCAAAGGCTATAAAGATAGATAAATAAAATGGAAGGTGATGGCGCTGCTTATTTTATAAAGTGCAAATAAATATAAGATGTTTGAATATACCAGGTTAAAACATAAATATGATTGAGGAATAAGTAAATAGATAAAAGATGCGGAGGTAAAAAATCAATAACCAAATAAAAAGATCAAACGTATGGTGTTGTAAGGGATATAAAATAATCTAAAAATATTTCAGAGGTATATAAGAGAAACAACCACCAGAGGGCGTAATAAAATTGCAAGATATAACAGTAAATATGCTTGTGTATATGCCCAAAATAAAAATAAAAAATATAAATATATGACAATACTAAATGAAATGATAAAACTTCTAAAAGGTGTTGGTTCCGCAAGTGATAATATAAATAATAGTGGATAAATTAAATGATAAATAAATAGTGAAAAAGTGATAAATGGACTGATTTAATACCACATTTTTTTGCACGTTGCACAAATAGATTTCCCGCACCTTTTTATCCACCCGCAAAATAATTAATTTTTTGGCACATTCATTCAATTTTTGATCCACCTTGATATATTCATTGATTTGTTATCACCTCTTGTTGCACTTTATACCAACTGTTTTTTTGCACACCCATCCCGTGCATAAAAGTTTCCCGCACAATTATCACTTTTTCACTATTTATTTAGTTGTCCGCCTTCTGTTCTCCAGCCGCGGTTGCGCTCTTGGCCAGCAGCATTGCTCGTAAACCCCTTTTTCAGCCCTTTTACCAGACTCCAGCAGCCTATCTCCTGCCCTGACGACCCCGGGACCTGGTGGCGCACTGGGATGGATGGTCTGTTGGACTGTGCCAAGGTGATTGCAGTCTCTCCCCTTCCTCCCTCTTTTTTATCCCGAGCCTGAGTCCTGCGGAACGGTGGCACTGTGGTGATATACGGCACAGGTGGTTGCCGTATAACGCTTACACCCAGTAGTGGCTGGTTGGAGGAAGATTGGTGAATGCCTGCCTAAGGGTGTAAAGGACTGCGGCATACATGCAATAATTAAACGGTGAACCACCGGTACAGCCATCATGGAAACATCGGAGAGGAGATCACCTGCCTAAAAAAACGTGAGTGATACCCCCTACTGCCTATTAAGATTACATGTATTAATAAATAAAATTGACAGAGATATCTCTAGTGTTACATAGGCACATGGACACATTGGGGTCAATTTTGGAAAACGGAAGGAGATTAGGGGGTCCAACTGGCTCTACATCACTGACCTATACTCTGTAAGGTGAAGAGTTAGTATGACCCTTACAAAAAAACGTAAGGTAAAGAATACTGTGAAAATCCCAGGGAAACCAGAAGGAGAGATAAGGAAATTCCTCTCTACTAGCCTAAAAACCGCAACAGCAAGCAATATGGCGGAACTGGGGGATACGCAGACAGACTGGGACCTTAGTGACATCATAGACTCTAGGGCTACGTCACCTCGGGAGGAAAGAGACTCTGGGGCTAACTCTAAATTCCAGATAGAGAAGAGTGTACCCTCCCCGAAGGCCCAGTGGGCGGCGCAAATGGCGTAATTCAGAGCAATGATCAGCTCGCTTCCAACCAAGGCGGACATGGAACAGCTAGTGAATCGGGTAGAGGAGACCCATAAAAAGTAAATTCAGCTGATTAAAAATGAGATCCAAGCACTGTCCACTAGACAAAGAGAGGAGGGGACAGAAATTGCTGCAATAAAGGAACGGCTATCTGTTCTAGAGAGGAAGACAGAACATCAGGGGGAAAAAGAAGCTAGGCTACAGTTACAGATTGAAGATATGGAAAATCGAAGCCGTCGCAATAATTTAAGAATTCGAGGCCTAACAGAAACACTCAAAAATACACAGTTGGAAGAATCAGTAAATAATCTATTTAAGAATATCTTAGGAGTAAGTTATCCGGGTAAAATTGAGTTTGACAGAATACATAGGGTTCCCGGCCAAATGAAGAGAGATCAGGAAAAGCCAAGGGATGTAATCTGCAAACTGCATTACTACACCCAGAAAGAACTAATACTGAGATCGGCCAGAGACACCAGAGATTGGAAAATGGAAGGAATGACTATACAGGTGTTTTCAGATATCTCCAAAGGGACCCTAAAGAGAAGAGCCATGCTGAAACCCATTTTGGAACTGGCTAAGCGAAAGGGATGTACTTATAGATGGGGGTTCCCCTTTACAGTAACATTTAATAGGGATGGCCGTTACTTCACGTTGCGTAACTTCCAAGACAAGATGGCTTTTTTTGACTTTCTGGGGGTACCGGCGATAGAGACCCCCAACTGGTTGGGGGAAATTGAGGGAAATGCACGCAGAGAACTAACATAACCCTGGGAGATGGAGGGGAGGAGGGGGGGCAGGGATTAAAATTTAGAGGCATCACATTGGGGATGGGGGGGTTTGGGGCTCTTGAGGGGATTTAGAAGCCAACAAAGATGAAGAAGGATGCAATCCTGCGGTATATGAGAGGGGCCGGGGATGAGGGGATGAGATCCCCACATCTAAGCCTCTTCGACATAACCCCCTTTTTTTTTTTTTTTTTTTGTGCCTGTCTTGCACTAAGAGCACAGTAGAATTTAGGGGCATAAATTCCCCTTCTAAACGAAGTCACTTATCTGGTTTTAATAGAAAGGAGGTGGTATTTTTTTTATTTTATTTTTTTTTCCCTTCCCACGAAGATTATAGTGAAATGTAGGGGTTTAACTAACCCGATTGAAATAAGACACGGGAGTTTTGGTAGAAATGTTAAAGTGTTAAGGGTAATTTTGGCACTGGGGTTTTTTTTTTTTTTTTTTTTTCTCACGGTGAAGTTTGAAGTTTGGGTGTAATATACACTGGCACTTGAATTTTGTAGTTGGGTTTTGAAAATATATACTTATTTTTTTTTTTTTTTTCTCTTTCTCTTTGCCTTGGGAAGCATTGAATCAAATATAGAACATACCAATAGAAATGGAAGGATGCATTAGAAACTTGAGTCTCCAAACCCCCTCCCCTCATTTATAGACCCCTGAAGATCTGAAGATCAGTAGAACTTAGCAGGGAAGGGGGGTCAGAGAAACCCAGTATTACAATAAGGAAATAAGAGTGAGCCAGTAAGGCTAAAGGTGAAAACTACATATGGGATATGTCAGGCTCTGTATTGCCCTCCACCCCCCCACCCCCCCACTCCTCCAGTCTTTTGATATTGTCCCCTCCCCCCCCCTCTTTTTTTTTTTTTTCTATGCACAATGAAATTAAAGGGTTAATACCCCATACAATGGTCCACAAAGTAGGTCGCAACTGGCGACCCTAAACTTCGTAAAACCTTTTTTTTTTTTTTTTTTTTTGCGTGCACAAGGAAATTAAAGGGTGTAATACCCCATACAAGGGATCACAAAGTGGGTCACAATTGGCGACCCCCAAATTTTTTTTTTTTTTTTGTTATATGGTACAGTGTCATTGCGGGGCACAATAGCCCCTATTAAATAAAGCTAAATAAGTTTTTAAGGGTAATGGGAATTTCACATGTTATTGGGGTGAGTTAAAGTATGTTTTTGGGTTTTTTTCCCTGTCTTGATCGGTGTGTTGTAAAGGGGAAGCTATTGTTAGATATCAAGGCTCTAAAAATACTCATAGAGCTACAGGAGTGGAGTATCTCAAGATTATAGAAAACCAGAGGCTGGAGAGTTAGAGGAAGAAAGGGATGGGCAGTGGAGATAGAGAATAAAAGCACATTAGTAAGATTAGGGAGGGAGAAAGCGGGGACAGAGGGTATGACCTCAGGTAAATCCCTGTAAAAAGTTTAGAACACACAAGTGGCAGTAAAATGCCGTGTGTTGGAAGGATTTAAAATCCGACCTAGGGATCCGACCGGGAAGAGCTTTTTTTTTGCTCCAGCCGGTAGGGTAGGATCCACAGGGAAGGGCATAGGAGTGAGTGGACTAGTGTGAGGTGTGTGGATAAGAGATTGAGTGAGTGACTGTCGACAGTAAGTTGTGAGATTATTTTTTTTTTTCTCCTTCTCTCCCTCCTCTTCTCCTCCGTTCTGTTGCCTCCATTTGCGTTTTATAATTTGACAAGTTTAAAATGGAGAATATAAAGATTGTTTCAATTAATGCAAAGGGCTTAAATACGCCCGAAAAAAGGCGAATATTATTATCAGAACTTAAAAGAGTTAAGGCGAATATAGCGTTTATACAAGAGACACATTTTAGATCAGGGAACTTACCATACCTAAAAAATAATGTATTTCCATATATATATCATTCAACTTACACACAATCAAAATCAAGAGGGGTATCAATATTAATTGACAGTAAGACACCATGGCAGATGGAGGAAAAGCTATGCGATGACAGCGGTAGATATCTCTTCCTAAAAGGGAAAATAGGAGAAATTCAGATGACATTGGCAACCTTATACGCCCCTAATAAGCAACAAGATAGATTTGTCGCCAAAACATTGAATATACTCAGAGAATTTACCCAAGGTCAATTGATAGTGGGAGGAGATTTCAATACACCGCTGTCTCCCATGGCTGATACCTCTAAAAGTAAATATACTTCCTCAGAAGCGATGTGTCGGCGGATGAGGAAGAATATATATAAGGAGCAACTAATAGATGTATGGCGTCTCCAACACCCAACCGAAAAAGAGTTCACTTTTTTTTCACATCCGCATGAGACCTATTCGAGAATAGATTTCTTTTTAGTGCCACACGCGCATCTTCGGGCGGTGATCCACACCGACATTGACAACATTTCATGGTCGGACCATGCAATGGTGTCAATGGTTTATAATATTTCCACAGTTAAATTAACTAAACAAAGATTTTGGAAACTAAATGAAAGTCTGTTACAGATAGAGGAAGTAAGGTCAGAGGTACAAAAAGAACTTAAAAATTACTTTGAGCTTAACGATCTGCCTAGCTGTACGATAGGCACGTTGTGGGAGGCACATAAGTCAGTGATAAGGGGAATCCTAATTAAGCATGGTGCAAGAATAAAAAGGGAAAGAAATAAACAACTGTCTGAATTATTAGATAAGCTCAAAATAATGGAAACAGAACACAAAAAGAAAAAGGCAAATATAGCAATAGGGGATTTGACTCTAGTAATAAAACAGATACTTGATCTGATGCACTATAAAGCGAAAGCCGCGATACAAGTATCAAAGAAAATCACATACGAATCAGGAAATAAATGCGGTAAAATATTAGCAAGATCTGTTCTCAATCAAAAAGTAAGATCATATATACCACAAGTTCTATCCCCAGAAGGAGTTAAAAAAATATTGCCTGATCAAATAACGAAAGAATTCAGGAATTTCTACTCATTACTATATAATTTACCGGAAATAGGAAAATCGCAAAAGGAAATGGATGACTATATGGCACAATCAGGCCTACCGAAACTTTCTGAAGAAGATAAGGACGACCTGGAAAGGCGTATCTCACAGACGGAAATAGATCAGGTCATAAAAAATATGAAAAGTGATAAAGCCCCAGGCCCTGATGGCTTGACAATACAGTATTTCCATGTATTGGCCCCCATCTTGGGACCATACATAGAGAGACTGTTTAATGAGAGAGGAACAGAGGGGACGCTACCTAGGGATACATTAATGGCGTATATAACGCTTATATTAAAAGAGGGTAAAGACCCATCAAATTGCGGAAGTTATAGGCCCATTTCGCTTTTAAATACTGACCTAAAAATCTTCACAAAAATTTTAGCGGGAAGGATGGCAAGGGTACTCCCTAAAATAATACACTTAGACCAAGTAGGCTTCATGGCGGCGAGGGAAGCAAAGGATAGTACTACAAGAGTTCTCAATTTAATTCATATAGCCACCAAAGAAGAACTACCATGCATCATACTGAGCACCGACGCAGAAAAGGCCTTTGACAGAGTTGAATGGGCCTTTATGCAGTCGGTGCTCAAGTATATAGGAGTAGGCGAAATAATGCGGGAAAGAATAACTAGGGTGTACTCCAGCCCAACCGCAAGAGTAAAGGCAAATGGTGTGTTGTCGGAACCTCTTAGTATAAAAAATGGCACAAGACAGGGTTGTCCATTATCTCCCCTGCTGTTCGTGCTGACATTAGAGCCCTTCTTGAATAAAGTTCGATTGAATCAGGATATAAAAGGAGTTACAGTGGGTAGGGAACAATATAAGACTGCAGCGTATGCAGACGACTTACTGTTTACTCTGACAGAACCAGAAATTTCGCTACCAGTACTCCTAGAGGAAATTAAACAATATGGAGAGTTATCAAATTTCAAAATAAACTATAGGAAATCTGAAGCAATGGGAGTAGGAATATCACAGATAAATAAAGACAGAATAAAGAGCAACTTCGGATTCTCATGGGTAGAGAAAGCAGTGAAATATCTGGGGACGTATATATCTGCTAATTTAGCCCAGATTTATGAATTAAACTTCACCCCTTTGATTGGAGAGACAAAGAAAACTTTGGAACAGTGGAGGGGAGGCCTCCTGTCATGGTTCGGAAGAGGAAATTTAATTAAAATGAACATACTGCCAAAATATCTATATATTATGAGAGCGCTCCCAATCAAAATCCCTAATAGTTTTTTCAAAACTATCCAGGGTGTGTTTGGTGGATTCATCTGGGCGGGTAAAAAACCACGCATAGCACGTAATACGCTAACACTTCCCAAAAATATGGGTGGGTTGGCTATACCCGATCTGCGAAGATACTACCACGCCATCCATTTAAATAGAATATTGGATTGGTGGCATCATTGGGAATGGAAAAGATGGGTCCAAATGGAACAAGCACAAACTGCGGTCTCATTAAAGAGGGCAATCTGGTGCTATAAGACGCTCCCTAAAACCTTGAAGCTACATCCTTTGCTGGGAAATACAATAAGAATAGGGTTTCATCAGACACTGAGACAAAATTTAACCTCAACGGAATCTCCATTATTCCCGATCTTGGGAAACCCTAATTTCATCCCAGGTTTAGAGAGACAGCATTTTAGGAAACTATGGGAAACAGGACAAGATGGCATTAAAAATTTTACAAGCCAGCAGATGTGGCCTACAATCGGTAGACTAACAGATGAGGAGGGCCATTATAGGCTACTCCTATGGGAGGCATTGCAATTGCGACACTTTTTAGAGTCGCTGCTGGCGCCGGAAAAATTTAAGAAACCACTGACACACTTTGAAAAACTTTGTGAGAAAACAGGAGGTATATACCGCCCATTGTCGATTCTATATAGAATGTTGAACGCTCCATTGGTCCAACCGAATTTGAAATGGTTGGAAAAATGGAAAGTGGATCTAAGTATAGATATAACGGACACACAGAAGCAAAAGATGTTTAGGGCAATATTTAGACCAACTAAATGCACGAAAATGCAGGAAATAAATTATAAAATTCTGACTAGGTGGTATAACACACCAGATAAATTGCATAAGTGGTACATTCAAGAATCGGATAGGTGCTGGAGATGCGGAGAAGGGGAAGGCACAATATATCATATTTTCTGGAATTGTCCAGGGATAAAGAAATTCTGGTCAGAAATTGGGGACATAGTTCAAAAAGTAACAGACTATAAAATTAAGGAAGAAGCAGCCTTCTGCCTCCTGCAGATATTAGATCAGTCAGAGAGGAAATATGTAAGATCAGTACTGCCACACATGATGAATGCCGCAAGAGCATGTATACCCCAATATTGGAGAAATAGACAAGCGCCAACGGTGTTCGATTGGGTTAGAAAACTAGAGCATATTAATAAAATGGAGGATCTTGTGCTCTCCTCACAACACAAACAGGAACAATACAAAAAAATATGGAGTACATGGAATTTATTCATATCCTCAGATGTGGGCAAACAATTGTTGGCACCCACATCTCAGAGTGCGGGAGACACATGAGAGGAGAGGGGGATGGGGTTTTTTTTTTTTTTTTTTGTTTCGTTGTTGCTGTGTGTGTGCGGTGTGAATAGTGGGTATGAATGAGGAAAGAGAGTGGGGGGGGGGGTAATATAGAAAAGATATGGGAAAGGGAAGGGAATGAATAGACAGAAGAAGGGGAAATAAGACAAGATAAAGATTAGATTATTTAGGGTAAAGTATCAGGAAGCAAAGAGAGGTAAGGATTAAATGAGAGGGAATAGAGACAGAGACTTGATGACCTAACAATGTTTTGCCCTAGTTGAATATTTGACAAATAATCTATATTAATGAGTTGGGAATCTCCGGAGGTCCTTATTAGACCTAGGAGATGAGAAAAACGATGTGGATGTTGTCTTTGTAAGTTATCTACTTAATAAGGAGTTATATATTCTGTAATGTTCTTTCTTTTTCTGAAAATCCTAAATAAAAGTATAAATAAAAAAAAAAAAAAAAAAATAAGCAGCGCCATCACCTTCCATTTTATTTATCTATCTTTATAGCCTTTGGCTATAGTTTAAGGGCGGCTGCAGCTTATTTGTGCACATACTTTATCAATCCCTTGACATCCTTAGCACGGATTTATTTAGTTACATATTTTTACATACCCTTAGGGGTCATGGCTAATCCTGCAGCTTCGGATATCTTTGGATATATAAACAATCGGAAAATCAATATTGAGGATATTTTTAATCAGGAAATAGTAACCAATAGACAAGATATGGACGGGCTTTTCAAACAACTTAAACACGCCCTGGAAAAACAACTTAGGGTCTGGTGGGACATTTCTACTCTAGAAATGTACATTAAAGATAAAATTACCCCCAGACGATTAAGGTGGGATGTCAACCCCAATGATGGTCTTAATGACATCACCTTAACAGAAGAATGGTACATATTCTTTAATCGGTGCGAAACAGATCTTCTTACACTCATCATCAAAAGGAGACAGACCAAACTAAGGAATATTGAAACACAGATAACAGACTTGAAAACGGCACTTATTCCATTTTCACTGCATAAGGAATATAAAGACAAAGAAAAAGAACTCCAAACATATATTGCCAAATACGACTCGGCTATACAACAGAAAAAGCAAAAAAAGTATAGCAGAGACGTCACTGACTATAAAAGTTCCAAAGTGTACAAATGGCAAGCAGCAGAAGAAGAAATGGAAATTCCTACCACTCCTAATGCTTTCGAGTCCAGAGATACATCAGTAGATGAAGATGAATACGAAGAATCCATAGCCACTCCAGCTCCTAGGACCCCACAAGTATTCACCTTCAGACCTAATAGAGACATAGAAGACACCAGACCTACTACCCAAGAAAATAGATTCATACCACCCAGGAACACACCCAGAATACAAGAAAGACCACGCACACCACCCAGAGATTTTAACAGAAATAATACACCCAACCAAAGAAATTTCAATTTACCTATGCATAACAGGTTTTCTCCGTTAGCCAGGATGGATACATATACTCCAGGCAGAGATTATAGAGATAGACCGAACTACAATATGCAAAGGGATTTTTTCCGTGGAGGCCACCATAGAAGACCACCACCTCCTTACAGACAACAAGGGTGGTACAGGCCACAAGGAGGAACGAGATGGAGAGGACCACAAGACCAGCAGACGAGATGGAACCACAACTATCACGAAGACAGAAGACCCAATACATACAGAGGAGGAGACTACCAGAATCAATGGAGGGGACCACCACCCCCAGGAGGATACATGAGACCCAATCAACAAAACCAGTACTGGGAAGAAGAAGACGTAAGAGGGGTAAGAGAGGTGGGAGGAAGAAAACGAAGGTGAGAATTTTAGGGCAAGGCATTTTTAACCTCACGGATATAATTTTTAACGATGATGAACTTCAGCTTTTAGATCTTGGCCTTAAATTCGCTCCCACCAAAGATGCTGACCCCTTTGAAATTTTTATTGATCTTCACAAATTTTTAAGAAAATTGAATATTAAAAAATGTTTTAAACTAAAAGGACATACACCTTCAATTCCCGCCCCAATTTTGTACACTCAGGTCTCAGAAATAACTCAATTTTTAACCCAAAAGTACCTGGGGGGGGGAGTGTATCAGCGCCTTCAAGAAAATGGTGGAGGAGGACCTGAGGAAGATTAAAAAACCACACAAAAAGTACAATCAGGTTAAATCTGCAATCAAACAACTAGAAGACAGAAAAGGAATTATTATTCGACCCGCAGATAAAGGAGGGGGATTAGTGATTCTGAATAAAAATGACTATGAAGAAGAAATGAACAATCTATTAAGAGTGGAAGGCACCTATGAAAAACTGAAAAGCAATCCAACCAAGATATATAGGAAGAAACTTAAAGAGTTCATTAACAAAGGCAAAGAAATAGGAATATTGGATAAAAAGGAGGCGCAATACCTGATACCTGATTCGAGTAAGATCCCAGTATTGTACTATTTGCCCAAAATACATAAGGATCCTGTCAAACCCCCGGGGAGACCCATTGTGAGTGGGGTGGACTCCTTGTTTTCTAGATTGGGTGAGTATCTGGATGGATACCTACAACCAGCCGTAAACATGGGGAAATCTTACCTCAAAGACAGTTCAGAGCTGATTAAAGCGCTCAAAGAAGTACAGTTACCAGAAGGATGTATCTTGGCTACAATAGATGCTAATTCCCTTTATACCAGCATCAAACAAAGTGATGGATTAAAAGCGGTAGATATTGCCTTACACGAACGCACCAAGTTAAAACAAATACAAATCAAATATATCCTGGATGGTCTAAAACTCACCATGAGTAGCAACTTCTTTTGGCATAAAAATGAATATTTCTTACAAACAAAGGGAGTTGCAATGGGAGCTCGCTACGCACCTAGCGTAGCGAACCTATTTATGGACATGTTAGAGGAGAAGATGATTTACACTCAGGATATACCAGAACTAACATTCTACCGAAGATATATAGACGATATTATCATTTTATGGGAAGGGACTGAAGAATCTTTGAATAATTTCTTTTTAAAAATGAATGAAAATCCATATGGCATTAAGTTCACAGGAGATTGGAGTTTTAATCAAATAAATTATTTGGATCTTAATATTTTTAAAGACAATAATACACTGAAAAGTAGGACCTATTTTAAACCTACAGATAGGAATGGATACATACCTATTAACAGCTGTCACCATCCTGTATGGAAAGAAGGAATCCCAAAAAGCCAATTTGTCAGGATCAGGAGAAATTGTGACAATGTGGAAGATTATATATCACAAACGGATGTTCTAATAACAAGATTTGAGGAAAAAGGTTATGACAGACAGAAGTTAATCACGACAAGGGATAAAACATTAAATATCAATAGAGAAGAACTTCTACAAAAGAAAAATGCCCCCAACAAAAAATCCAATGAGCTAGCTTTCATTACGGGATTCCATCAAAATTTCAGACAAACAGAGAAGATTATGAAAAAATATTGGCCTATCCTAAAATCCGACAATACCTTGTCCAAATTACTACCCAGACAACCGAGATTTATCTATAGGAGAGCCCCTAATCTACGCAACCATATGGTACATAATGCTATTGATCCCCCCAAACCAGTGAAATTGTTTCCTGATTTAAAAGGGTTTATCCGATGCAACAGGTGTTTACCTTGCAAAACAACGAACAAACAACCCAGAAAGACGTTACATTTTAAATCCAGATGGAGTGGAGAGGAATTCAAGATTAACAAACTAATCACATGTCAGACCACCCATGTCACCTATCTGGTAGAGTGTCCATGCCGACTCCAGTATGTCGGTAGGACCACCAGACCTCTTTTCGTGCGTATTAGAGAACACATCAAGAACATAAGAAAGGGATTTCCGAAACATAGCCTCTCTAGGCACTTCGCAGAGGCACATAATAAGGATCCCAGGGGACTTACATTCGTTGGAATTGACTCTATTACAGGACACTGGAGAGGCGAAAATAAAAGAATTAAAATCTCCAAAAATGAAACCAGCTGGATATATCGGCTTAATACACTCCAGCCCAGGGGACTAAACCTAGACATAGACCTCAACTGTTTTATTTCCAATTTTTAACCTTTTTTTTCTCATCAATTTTTTTTTATATACAATTTTTTATATATAATATTTATATATGAAAATAGTATCCACCCTATCATTATAACATATTCTATAATTCTTATATTTTTTATTATATCACCTCCCATTTATTAATTTTCATATTCATATTTATTATACTCCTACACTTTATCAATTCATATCCATATGTATTAAACTTAATATACTATACTGGATTCCAATATTCGATACACACTATTGTCATTTCACCTTCCATTTTTTTATTAATTTTTATATATATATATATTTTTTTATATTTTTTATATATACCTTTTTATATATATTTTGATACATTCTTCCAACAATCAATATACATATACTTTCTCCACACAGTAGATGTACTATCCTCCTAAAATATATTTTATCCATAATGTTTTCTATAAAATAGTTTATATTGATGTTAATCTTATCCATAATGTTTTCTATAAAATAGCATATATTAATATGTATCCATCAGATGTCCTCCATAAATACATTTTATCCATCATGTTTTTTATAAATTAGCATATATTGATATCAATCACATACTAATAAATTCATGGTAACATCATTAATAACCTTTATATCATATATATACTTTTTATATTAAATGAATAGCTCATACAATTAACAACTTATCCACTAGATGGCGCAATTTCTGCGTTCTTAAATCAATTGTACCTCATATATTTATTCTATCCACCAGATGGCGCAATATATTTTATTTCATTATATATACTTTTCTCATTTTAATATAATTTTTAATTCTATTTGTTAATAAAATATTGTTGTACACATTTTTATATTATGTACGAGATATCCTTCCCTGTATGTATACATGGTGGTTCAATTATTAGGCACGGAGCATTATATTTCTTATATTGACATATCATATATCCATTCAATTATTATTCAACAATGGTCAGCCTGGGTTTTTGTCCTTTATACTTACCATCTGATTTTTATTTGGCTAAGATTAGCCTATGCCTTGTTCCCTTTACTACGACTCACGGCATCAGTTTTCCTTCGTTGAGTTCCGCCAACTAACTTCGTTGCCTAGCAACCACCATGTACAAAAGGGCCTACGCTGGAAGTGATAGGACGCTGCAGAAGACGTCACATGACGAAACGCGTACAGCGCCGCCACGTCACTTCCGGTTCCGGTCTCTAGTTGGAACGCATTGCGTTCCGGGACGCCGATACCTCGCTGTTTTTTCATTTTGTATATGTGAGTACCCATTTTGCTGCTGGAATTAATATTAAACTTTTTAGCAAAACGATAATACACTATCGAGCGCTCTTTTTCCATGATCCTTCCATCCATATACCTTTGAGTGGCCATACCCGATCTACCCACGAGGCTTTGGATACCACAACATTAACACAGGACCCCACTACCGGACCCCACTTAGGATACTCCGGACCCCATATCACATCTCCCCTAGGAAGGGAACTACTACACAGAGCCAGGATTAAAAGACACCTCTTCAGTACCCGCTCTATACCCCTGTGTGGGGTGGGTACATCTGGTGAGTAGGTCTTTCTACCAGGGGCCACTTTACCACTCACCAGTCACCCACCTTGGGGGTCACCGTAAGACATCCTGTTCACCTATATTTTTGTTATCACCACTACTTTATGGACTCATTTTTATTATATGGACTGATTTAATACCACATTTTTTTGCACGTTGCACAAATAGATTTCCCGCACCTTTTTATCCACCCGCAAAATAATACATTTTTTGGCACATTCATTCAATTTTTGATCCACCTTGATATATTCATTGATTTGTTATCACCTCTTGTTGCACTTTATACCAACTGTTTTTTTGCACACCCATCCCGTGCATAAAAGTTTCCCGCACATTTATCACTTTTTCACTATTTATTTATCATTTAATTTATCCACTATTATTTATATTATCACTTGCGGAACCAACACCTTTTAGAAGTTTTATCAATTCATTTAGTATTGTCATATATTTATATTTTTTATTTTTATTTTGGGCATATACACAAGCATATTTACTGTTATATCTTGCAATTTTATTACGCCCTCTGGTGGTTGTTTCTCTTATATACCTCTAAAATATTTTTAGATTATTTTATATCCCTTACAACACCATACGTTTGATCTTTTTACTTGGTTATTGATTTTTTACCTCCGCATCTTTTATCTATTTACTTATTCCTCAATCATATTTATGTTTTAACATTGTATATTCAAACATCTTATATTTATTTGCACTTTATAAAATAAGCAGCGCCATCACCTTCCATTTTATTTATCTATCTTTATAGCCTTTGGCTATAGTTTAAGGGAGGCTGCAGCTTATTTGTGCACATACTTTATCAATCCCTTGACATCCTTAGCGCGGATTTATTTAGTTACAGCTGCGTCCTGGTGCCCCCCCAACAGAGTCCCGGTGCCACCTTCTGCTATGGGATGACGGGTCAATAAGCCCAGATTGCAGATACGAGCATCAGTGTGAAGGAGCTGAGCCAGCACTAGAGGAAGCAGAGCCAATGCTTCCTGTATAGCGCAGGCTCCTATCACAGGCAGAGTGATACCAATTGTACTCCGCCTGTGACAGGGCACAGGAGCGATACAGGAAGCTTCGGCTCTGCTCTCTACTGAAGATGCATGCTTCCTCCAGCATGGCTCCTGTCACACTGATGGTCAGGAACCAGCCAGCAGTATCAGCCAGCAGTACCCACCAGCAATACAAGCCAGCAGTACCCACCAGCAGTACCAGCCAGCAATACAAGCCAGCAGTACCCACCAGCAATACCAGCCAGCAGAACCTGCCAGCTATACAAGCCAGCAGTCCGCCAGGAAAACAAACCAGCAGACCCCGCCAGCAGTACCCACCAGCAGTACCCACCAACAGTACCCACCAGCAGTACCCACCACTACTGCCCACCAGCTGTACCAGCCAGCAGTACCCACCAACAGTACCCACCAGCAGTACCAGCCAGCAGTACCCACCAGCAGTACCCACCAGCAGTACCCACCAACAGTACCCACCAACATTACCCACCAACAGTACCCACCAACGGTACCCGCCAGCAGTACAAGCCAGCAGTACCCACCAACAGTACCTGCCAGCAGTACCAGCCAGCAGTACCCACTAGAAGTACCCACCAGCAGTACCCACCAGCAGTACCCATCAGCAGTACCCACCAGCAGTATCCACCAGCAATACAAGCCAGCAGTACCCATCAACAGTACCCACCAGCAGTATCCACCAGTAATACAAGCCAGCAGTACCCACCAACAGTACCCACCAGCAGTATCTGTCAGCAGTACTAGCCAGCAGTACCAGCCAGAAGTACCCACACGCAGTACCAGCCAGCAGTACCAGCCCTGGAGGACAGCCAGCAGCAGCCACCAGCCATACCCGCCTGGGGCACAGCAGCAGCCAGCGATACCTGCAGTAATCCTGAAGAAGACGTGAAGATTGAGGTTAGTTGAGGTAAACTACAGTGTATCCATGTGAAAGCAGCCTTAGGTCCCTTTTACACGATCGGTCCGATAGGGTCTGCCTGTCTGTTTTTCAGGTGGACCCTTTCAGTCTCTTCATTTGTGTCCGTTTACACCTGCCCATCTCCGAAATGACCCACTTAAAAAAAAAGAGAAGGGGATTCATCCCCTTCCGTCTGGGCAGATTGGATCTGAGGGTCCATAGAGTAGGGCGGGCTGTGTCTGTGTCTGCTCTGCATATGCTGAGTGGACACAGAGCTGTCATCTGCCCTGTCCCCTCATTGTTGCCCGCAACCAGTTACCAAGCCGCTAAAGTGACCCTCGCTCCTCAAAAGGTATATATATATATATATATATATATATATATATATATATATATACAGTATATATATATATATATATATATATATACATACATACACACACACACAGTTTTTTCATTTTGAAGTGTGTGTGTGTGGGGGGGGGGGGGGGGGCGGGGTAGGGGATCTTGGGTGAGCTCCCACATTTTTTTTTTTCCTAGGACTTGACCCCTGCCCTGGCTACTCATATATTAATAGCAGCCAGTTTGGCACTAGCAAAGAAATGGAAATCTTCCCAGACCTCAACCCTATCTAAAGGTATTCTAATATTAAATACTCACTTTGAGTAAGTTGATATAGCTAACCTCTCCACATTTTATACTACATGGGCGCAGTAGCAGCTGGTGCTCCATCAGTGGGGGGGGGGGGGGGGTGTCAGACGGACCTGGCCACAGATCCCCCCCCCATCACTCCAGAGTCCAGTCAACATCATATGCCCCCCCGGGTGCCAGTTCATTTACGTTGTTCCTCCGGACTGACGGCTTCCCCCTCAGTCTCCTCCACGTCCCCTCCCGGCGGCCATGTCCTCTCTCCTCCTCCGCCGCCAACAGAATGCCTTCTTCTTTGGTGAATAGGGAAACAGGTCTCAGGACCCTGCGCTATGCTCCAGGGGGCCTGTGCGGCCTCCCTGTCACATTCTGTCTTACACTTGGACAGGAGGAGCGGTGTGGGTGGCATATAGGGGAACCAATCCACTGCCCATCAGTGTCACCGAGCCGGCTTCTCCCCTCCCCCTCCCATCAGCATTCAGCAGCTGCATGAGGAAAATGTTCATTACGCAATTCAAAATAAAAAAAAAATTTAAATTCTGAACCATTTCATTTTATTGTGGCCCGCAACCGGTTACCAAATCCCTGAAGCGGACCTCGCTTTTCAAAAGGCTAGGCACCTCTGCTTTACAGTGTATGTTGCCCTCAAAATGATTGTGTTGGCTTGGTTATAAAGTTCTTAAAGTGGGGTGCCGCCTACCAGTGCCCATCAGTGCCACCTATCAGTGCCCATCAGTGCCTTCTATCAGTGCTTCCTATCAGTGCCACCACTTATTGCCCTTCAGTGCCACTTATCAGAGCCCATCAGTGCCACCTAACAGTGCCCATCAGTGCCACCTATTAAAGTGGGGTTCCACCCTGAAAAACATTTTTTAGCTTGTGGGATGTTCCCGGTCTGCAATGGTCAGGACTGACCAAAAGTGGTCCAAGGAGGGAAAACTGGTGAACCAGCAACAGGGTCATGGGTGGCTAAGGTTCACTGATACAGGACCGGTACAAGGGGTGGGCAGGAGGAGCATCTGCCCTGGACGGTGTCATAATCTGTAGTTAGGGGGGGTGCACTCGGAGCTTCCGTTGCTGCTCCTACCTAACTGACAGGATTGACTGTGTATTCACCACATGATCTACTGATTCCCCGACTCCTGCGGTGCCGCATCAAATTGATAAAGTAGTACATGCACTACTTTTGTGATTTTGGGTGTGACTTCAATAGACATCTGTGCATGAAGCCACACAGATGTCTTCAAAGTTGCACTGAGATGCAACTTTTAAATCATGCGACTTCAGGTGAAGTTGCACGATTTCAAAGCCACATCAAATGTAAACTGGGGCTAATAGCGGGTCAACACAGGTGAGCTGTGGTATGGCCGCAGCGCGATTCTATGTGCAGTTTATCCACAGTTTTAGGTGCACTCCCATCATCCCACTCCTCTTCATCAGTGTTGCCTATCAGTGCTGCCTACCAGTGCCCATCAGTGCCACCTATCAGTGCCCATCAGTGCCTTCTATCAGTGCTTCCTATCAGTGCCACCACTTATTGCCCTTCAGTGCCACTTATCAGAGCCCATCAGTGCCACCTAACAGTGCCCATCAGTGCCTCTAAGTGCTGCCTGTCAGAACCAATCATTGCTCATCAGTGCCACCTATCAGTGCCCATCAGTGCCACCTCTTAGTGCCATTCAGTGCTGCCTATCCGAGCCCATCAGTGCCACCTATCAGTGCCGCCTCATCAGTGCCCATTAGCAGGGCCGCTGATAGAAATCATGGGGTCCCATACAGCCTACCTGATGGGGCCCCTTAAGCCCCACCCCTGGCCTCTCCCTATATCCCACCCCTGGCCCCTCCCTTTACCCCGCCTTGAAACAAAATGCAGTTTTGTCTTGTGATATTTATAAGTGATATTTATCTTCCTCCAGCCAGTTATAGGTTTGATTATCCAAAAGGAATACTGATTTCAGAGGGGAACAGACCTCTTTAATATCTATATGTAGCAGGATTTCCAGGCATTGGGCCCGATGAGGGTCTGCCATTGTTACCGGAAATACCAGCAGCCTCTTTAGGCCCCTTTCACACATACGGTCCATTCAGTTCATCAGTTCAGTCACGTCAAAATGTTTTAGTTTTTCATCTGTTTTTCATCTGTTTTTTTCATCCATTTTTTCATCTGTTTTTCATCTGTTTTTTTTTACATCCACTACCAATGCAAAAACGGATGAAAAACTGACCATTTGTCCGTTTATATCCCTTTTTTCGTCCAATAGGGCATTCTTCCGTTACAAAAAACGGACATTGACGGAAGCGGATGAAAACGGATGTTAACGGATGATCATCCGTTGTCATCCGTTTTTACATAGAGATGCATTGATGTCCATTTTTCACCCGTCAACGGATAGATGAAAAATGGACAAACGGACCGTGTGTGTGAAAAGGGCCTTAAGCTGAATACCCCAGTGTGAGATTGGAGTCAAAAACCAGTCCGGCATCTTTGGTTTGGTTTTGTTTATTTTATATTGGAGATGGGAGAAGAGAATGAGTGGGATACTCCTCTGGCTCAACTAGGTACAAATGGGACACTTTGAAGAAAAATGCCTTTCAGTGCTGTCTTGGTGCCGGCTGGATGTTGACCAACGCTGGCTGGCGCTTGAAAAACACTGACGTGCTGAACTGTACTTGAACTTGACTTCTGACACTCTGGTTAGCTCAAAAGTCCCGAACACTGCTCCCTCCAGTCTCAACAGCCACACTTGGGAGACATGACAGCCCAGCTGAAAATCATGGCCCTGCTGTTAAGCAGACAATGCCCACTATACTTTACCTAGCACCTACCTTGTAGGGTGCTACATCCACTCCACACCAAAATGAGTCATGTCCCCATTGACTCTGAGGCAGGCGCCTCCTATCAAACACTTTGGCTAAAAACTCAGGAGTATCCCACAAACCGGGAAAGGGGGAAAAGGGAAAGAATGAATGTACAAAAAAGTTATGGTGAAAAAATATAGCTAAACATTACTCTGCTGTAGAAATATACAAACACTTTTAGGTGCATGGGATGATGCACCCCCCACCAAAGAAACTCGCTTGGTGGGGGATTCCCAAACAAACACATTTTACATTCCCTAGCTAACTGTCTCTAAGAGGATCCCACCTGTTGAGAAATGGAAGGAAAAGTTAGTCAACTGTATACATTTCAGAAAATACAAGACTAACTGTTTGGACAGTTGAATGAAAAGACCCTCCTACTCAGGGCGACCTTTTCACTCCCTTCCCTGACTACCTCTGCTGATCAGTGTCTTGACTCGCCGGGTCCACTCCTGGTGGGTAGGAAGTCGGTACACTAACACTGGCTAGCTATGCAGAGTCCTTTCTTTCAAACAGATACAGCACCTCCAGGCTGTCTCTCAGAGTACTCCTTGTAGGAAGCAGGGCAAGCCACTGGAGCCTGGGTGGCCAGCAATCCTGCTGAGTCAGGGAAGTTACATAGGGTTCCTTCAGGGCACCCCGCACCAAAGTTCTGGACACACACTTGAATCTGTAGCAATCTGTGTCTTCTCTTCACTTAAACTGTGAAAAGTTTCCCAAACAGTATTTGTAATCCACATAGATCTTGGCCTGGTGGTCCAAGGGATCTGACATAGCAAAGATTCTCCTTAAGACCCTGGCCCGATGGCCCAAGGGGTCTGCAATTGAACTTGAACCTTTTTAAACAGGAAACTTGTAAAATTCAGCATTACATCTTTTTCTTACACAGTTCTTTGGTCAGTAGTGATGGCCAGCCAGCCATCAATGCACAGTTTGAAATTTTGAAAAGAGCAGTCTTCCTTTAAATGTAATAGTCAGGATGGGGAACCCAGACATAGGCTCCTTGCTCATCCTTTACTCTGATGGACCAGACCTGACCTGATCCATCTGGGCGGCAGACTTCCACCCTGTCAATATAAATAGAACGCCCAAAGTTCCATTGAGCCTTTACAGCATTGAACTGAAAACAAAACTTGTCAATTTTGGATAGAGTAATGGAGGGTTAGAACCCCCATCAGTTGTTTTTTTTTGCCATCTGTTTCCCATTGGGGAGATTTGCCCTCTGTTAGTGTTCTGATGTCTACTCAAATTATGGGATTTCCTTTCTTTCACTTTCAATGAGAAATAAACAGTAAAAATAGTTCTAATCCCCATCCACTCCATCCATCCCAGTGGATATGATGTCATGAAATAAAACACAGGATGGTTTCATGAGATAAATACCGCATATTTCAATGGAATAACGCAGGCCATAGTTTATAAGCATTTTTTGCTGAATGGCAAAACATTTTTTGAAAAATGCTATGAGCTTTTTTTAACACTGCTCTTAAAGCGGTAGATACGGTTTCAGGAATGGAGCCCAGTGTCTTAAGATACTATCAGCTCCAAAAAACACTCACGCCTGCTCAAAAATAAAAATCATACAAAAATCATACATATCCATATCCAGAAGCTCTCCTTTCTATTTTCCCTGTAACAAGAAAGACGGAGCACTGCAGAAGAAAGTTGGAGATTTGGAGTAGCCGGAGAGCAATAGTAGGGACTTTAAAGTGATTGTAAAGTCTTTTTTTTTTAAACAAACATTATATACTTCCCTCCTCTGTGCAGTTGGTTTTGCACAGAGCAGCCCAGATCCTCCTCTTCTTGGGTCCCTCTTCGGTGCTCCTGGCCCCTCCCCCCTGTCGAGTGCCCCCACAGCAAGCAGTTTACTATGGGGCTACCCGAGCTGAGTCACAGCTCCCTGTTTGAGACACGGAGCTGCGGCCCACACCCACCCCCCTCTCCTGATTGGCTAACTGACTTTGATTGACAGTCACGGGAGCCAATGGCGCTGTGGCTCTGTCCTAGTCAATCAGGAAGGAGAGTCCCCAATGGCCGAGGGACTCGTGGACAAAGCTGGGGGGGATGCTACACCCAGGTTTTTTTGTTACTTAACCAATGACCAGTATGAGAGAGTGAGAGTGATAACACCACACACACCTGCTCCTCATTCACACCTGAGACCTTGTAACACTTGTAGCAAGGTTTCAAGGCCTGTGGCCTGATGTGGGTCTGCCATTAGTACCGGAATCCTCTCCAGCCCACGTGAGCTGAGTCCCCAGGTGTGAAATTGAAACAGGGACAACTCCGGCATCTTTGTTTGTGGTTTTTATTAAAGTAAGGGGATGGGAGAAGGGAATGAGTGGGATACTCCTTTAGGCTGGAACTAATTACAATTTGATCCTGGAAAAATGCCAGTTGGCGCTTCCTTGACGCTAGCCAGCGCCAGCCAACGCTCACTGATTCTGAGAACACTCTGTAAAGCAGAGGATGTGTTGAATCCCCGACCTATAGTAGATCCAAGACTGAGAACTGTAGAACTCCTGACACTGCTTCACTGTGTAAGTCTTTGAATACTTTTCCCCCGCCTGCCACAGTTTGAGGTAGTATTTTGTAGAACTCCAAATAGCTAACACTGTAACTGGCACACGCAATACAATTCAGGGCCCAGACTGCAGGTGCCCCCTTTTGCTCCTTGAACTCTTCAGGGTCCCTTTACAGCTAGTTGACCTTTTGATCCCCGAACCTCTTCCGGAGTGGTCCACTCTGACTCTAGACAGACCCCCAGGGGCAATCCGCAGTGCTCACGACCTGTGAAGGCTTTCCTGGGACTGGACCCCTCTCTCTCTCCGCAGGCTCTCGGCACACCGGATCCCCCTCAGCTCAACTCAGCACTCTCTGGATTCTCAGGCGACACCCTGAGACATCCAACTTCGTCAGACAGGAGGAGAGACAGCCGCACTCTCCTTCCTGGGACTCTGCTCCCGCCAAAGACACTGTGCCACGCACTTCCCCCCAAACTCATACACACTCACAGAATCCCTTGCAGCATAATCTGCCTTCTGGGGTAGTTACAAGCTGGGATGTGTCCCCTGATTGGGCTTCCCACACTGCCCTATGAGAACCCTCTCACAGGAGCGAGTGGGGATACTTCTCCCCTCAGCAGGCACATCTGGAAGCCCTGACACCCTGGCTAGATAAATCACAGCCCTGCTATAGGCCCACAATAGTTTTACCTAGCAACTATTTGTAGGGTGCTACGCCCACCCCACACAAAAATGAGTCAGGTCCCTCTGACTCTGAGGCAGCCGCCTCCTATCAAAAACGCTGCCAAAAAAAATCAGGAGTATCCCACAAACCTGGAAAAGGGGGGGAGAAGGGAAGAACAAATTTACCGAATAAATTAGCGTGAAAAAATATATCTTTACAATCTGCTGTACATGTATATACACATCTTAAGATGCATGAAACTGATGCACCCCCCACCAAATGAACTCACCTGGTGGAGAACAATAAGGAAAAATATAATGCAAACATCCTGACTGTCTAACTCTAAGGTGGTCCCACCTGTATGAAGAAAGGAAACAAAAGTTAGTCAATCTCATACATCACATGGAAATCACATCACATTGCTATATAACTGAACAGTTGAATGGAAAGACCTTCCTTCAAGATTGCAAGGGCGACCTTCCCATTCCCTCCCTGACTACCTCTGCCAACCAGTGTCTTGACACGCCGGGGTCCTCATTTAACTTGGAAGAGCTGATCCCCTCACACTAGCTGTCTAAACAGAGTCCTCTTTATTGAAGTGAAACATAGCACCTCCTGCTGTCTCTTTGAAGACTCCAGTGAGGAAACAGGGCAGGTCGCAGTCTTTCATGACTCACAGTCCTGCTGAGTCAGGGAAACATCACAGGGGTCCAGCAGGGCACCCAGCACCAAAGCTCTTGGCCCTCACAAACTTTGCAACAATTTCTTCTTCTGTGTAGGCCACACACATTTTTTGTTGTTGAGTCTCTCCTTTCTCCTCTAGCCACTGTTGAATACTGATAAATTGGTTTTCTCTCAGATATAGTACTCCGGATGAGGTATTTGAACATAGTCCCAATTTTCATTTTTGACCCAGATGGAACAGGCTTGTCTGGAACCATCTGGGCATCGGACCTCCACCCTATCTATGTAGATGGAGCGTCCATAGTACCACTGAATCTTGATCTTTTTAATTTTCTCCTTCAATCCTTCCTCCGGAGAATCTCGGTACCGCTTAGGGACAAAGAGATAGTCCCAGATGAGTTAATCGCACCACCAGTCTCTGTATTTTTCCACTAATAGCATGTCCTCCCTTGGAGCATATGGGTAGTCATAGCCATACTCCAAGGCAACTTTCTTTTGCATCCACCTCTGCATTCTTGACAGTCTGGGGAGGGTTTTCAGGATACCTCTCCCTGTTGGAGAAAATGGGGTATGCACTTTTTGGATCATCTCTTCATAGGCAGTGTTCTGATCCCTGGCCCAAGCAATATTTCCCAGTGGGGTGAGGTCTGGGACCCTTGTAACATAAGCCTCACAGAACCCCAATTGCTGAGCCAGTTCCCCCCTTTCAATAGCCTCCTTGGCTTCCTGGTCTAGGGGTGCAACAACTTCTAGGACCTGGGGAGCTACTTCCAGTCTCCAATCCCTACTCCCATTTAGTCTCCTCAATGGAACCCCAGTCATCCACACCTTCTTCCACAGATCCACGCTTCAGATAGAAGGATGGGGAATCCACTCAAACAGAGCAATTCTAACCCTCACTGCTGACGGGGGAGGAAGACACCTGGGCAACTTCTGTCTGGACAGACTGGGGAATATCTATAGGGGCGAACTCCATAATGGCCCTGACCGACCGTGCTTCAGGCCAGGCCCCTACTGTTTGAGTGGCCACGGATCCCCTCCCTAGGGGGCTCTGCGACTGAACCCCCCTCCCGCAGACTGGAAGCCCACCAACTGTAGGCAGTGCCTCCATCTGCATCATCAGTCTGAAGATGCCTCTCCCTGCTCTGCGGAGGAACTTTGATTTGCTCCCCGTCATCTCCTGAGTGAGGCCTGTCTCCCACATAACTGCAAGCTTCTTGGGACAGCCCTCGCTCTTCTCTGCCCTGAGCAGCAAATCTCCACATTGTCCACATTGAACCCATGCCTGCACCCTCAGAGTAATAGTGGCACATTGATGACATACCACTCCCAGGAACTCCCGACCTCCTCCGGTGCATAACGTGAGTCCGCCGTCCGGCACCATCCGGATTCCCATATCCCAGACTAGCGGGAGATCGGGCGGGTAGATCTGCTCTCGGCTCTCCGCAGGGTTTTCGGCCACGGTGGTAGCCATAGCAGGAACACTCTTCGCTCCTCTGGTGAAGGACATATCTCCTTCTCCTACACGTGTCTCCCTCACGGCTGCGCCCGGAGGAGGGGGTATTAATAGAGTCCCCTGTGTCGCTCTGGATTGGCTAGAAGTTCCCGCTATCTCCACCCATTCTCCATGTTGGGCGGTGACTCCTCCCTTTGGGCAGATCTGTTTGTGGAGCGCTTTCCTGCGCGGTACTGTAACTCTTCCCCTGCCATGCTGCTGCACTGCAAACACTTGGGAAGTAACTGCAAAGCGGAGTATGTCACTTGCTAGACATACATCCGCCCACCTTAATTGCACTAGGGCCTCCACTGCGATTTTCTTGCCTAAAGCCAGCCGCCCTCTCTTGCTCGGTGAGAGCAGCATCCCGCCACCGACTGCATGGTCGATACTCCTCTTCCTTGCCACACACATGCAATTAACATCTTCCATACTGGCTCCGGGACTAGCTCCACGGCCCTCCACAGCTTGGCCGACTACAATTCCCACAGTATGTGTGCACCAGCCATAAAGAATAAATGTCCCACTATCAGATGCACGGTCAACATTCTTCCACATAGCTTGCATCACCACCCGGCCCCTAGCACCTCTCTTCCCTTGCCCCTGGCCTCCATTTTCACTGTCTACACTGGGACCTCTGGCGTCCACTTCTCTGTCCTTCCCTGGACGCTTCACGCCCTTTGCACTGTCCACACTAGGACTCCTTGCTATCAGGCAGTTACTGCATTTACACATCCTGACATACTTGTCTGCTGCTTTCCACTTTCTGACAGCAGAATTAATCTCATAATCCATATGAAGGGTCTTGGTCACTTTAAAGTCTTTTCTGGAGCATTTGTGTTGCCACAAGCATCCCTCTCTGTGGGCCTCTATCTAGTCTCAGTCCACTCTCCCTGCCTCCCGCAGTCACAGTCTCACACCCGGCCTGATGCTGATGTAGCAGTTCCGGACACAAAAATAGATTTTTTTGACTTTTTCTTGTGCCGTTGCCATGGGCAACCGGCCCAGTAGCTAATGGCAAAATCCCAGACGAGCCCCTAAATGTAGCAAGGTTTCTAGGCCTGTGGCCTGATGTGGGTCTGCCATTAGTACCGGAATCCTCTCCAGCACATGTGAGCTGAGTCCCCAGGTGTGACAATTGAAACAGTGACTCTAGGCAGACCCCCAGGGGCAATCCGCAGTACTCATGACCTGTTTTGGATTTCCTGGGACTGGACCCCTCTCGCTCTCCGCAGGCTCTCGGCACACTGGCTCCCCCTCAGCTCAACTCCGCACTCTGTGGATTCTCAGGCGACACCCCGAGACATCCACCTTCCTCAGACAGGAGGAGAGAAAGCCGCACTCTCCTTCCTGCGACTCTGCTCCTGCCAAAGACACCGTGCCACGCACTTCCCCTCAAACTTATACCCACTCCCAGAATCCCTTGCAGCATAATCTGCCTTCTGGGGTAGCTACAAGCTGGGATGTGTCCCCTGATTGGGCTTCCCACACTGCCCTATGAGAATCCTCTCACAGGAGCCAGTGGGGAAACTTCTTACCTCAGCAGACACATCTGGAAGCCCTGACACTCTGGCTAGAAAAAGCACAGCCCTGTTGTTAAGCAGACAAGGCCCACTATAGATTTACATAGAACCTATTTGTAGGGTGCTACACACTAATGAGTCACAAGACACTGGGGAGGGAAAATGGTTTATTGGGCCCAATTTGGACATTTTCACTTAGGGGGTGTACTCACTTTTGTTGCCAGCAGTTTAACATTAATGGCTGTGTGTTGAGCTATTTTGAGGAGACTGCAAATTTACACTGTTATACAAGCTGTACACTCACTACTTTACATTGTAGCAAAGTGTCATTTCTTCAGTGTTGTCACATGAAAAGTTATAATAAAACATTTACAAAAATGTGAGGGGTGTACTCACTTCTGTGAGATACTGTGTACTTAGAGCAGTCCTACCCAAAAGCAAATATTTATTATATTGCATTGCATTTGTTTTCTTTTTTAGACTCTCTTTTCTTTATTTTCATATGGTGATCTAGCTAGTACGTCATTTGTCCTTCAAAAGAACAAGCTCTCCTGGAGATGTATCAGTTTACAGAGATGAGAGAAACCATTTAACACTGGCTTACAATGATCAGCTTTTTATGAGCTTTAAGTTATTCAAGTAAAATCTTCACAGATCCCTGGAGGCTACAGAAGCTGGGAGTGACGCACAGTGGTCTGCCACAGGCACTCCTACGGAATGCTGTGTAGCAGGGTTTGAAGCACAGGAAAATATTTTTTCAGCTTCTGGGTTTAGTGCTAAGTGCCGGTTCACACATATGCGATGCAGGAACCATGCAAATCCACTGCGGCTTCCCGAATCACACTCAACTCGCAGGCAGTTCACACTGCCATATGCGAATCGCTGGGCTTGTCAATACAAAGTTAACGACACCCCCAGATATGTTTGCATATTGCAGTGCGAACTGACAGTTCGGACATGAACGGATCGCATAGGTGTGAACACCCATGCGATCTGATTCTGCTGCGGACCAAAAAGGGTCCTGTGCGAGTTGTGTCTGAATGGGATGCTAATTCAGCCAACCCCCCCCCCCCTCCCCCCCAGAGCATCCTGCCAAAACTGAAAAGCGTCTCTGCCCTGCTGCCTCTCACGGCGCCAGCGCCACTACAACATGCAGCACAGCAGTCAGTATGGCGAGTGGAGTGGATGCAGCAGGTCGGGACCAGTGTAAAATGAAAACCATCTCTGCCCTGCTGCCTCTCACGGCGCCAGCGCCACTACAACATGCAGCACAGCAGTCAGTATGGCGAGTGGATTGGATGCAGCAGGTCGGGACCAGTGTAAAATGAAAACCATCTCTGCCCTGCTGCCTCTCACGGCGCCAGCGCCACTACAACATGCAGCACAGCAGTCAGTATGGCGAGTGGAGTGGATGCAGCAGGTCGGGACCAG
The DNA here is from genome assembly GCF_965119305.1 of Pelophylax lessonae. Classification (NCBI taxonomy): domain Eukaryota; kingdom Metazoa; phylum Chordata; class Amphibia; order Anura; family Ranidae; genus Pelophylax; species Pelophylax lessonae. The sequence continues at coordinate 36,496,756 of NC_138776.1, read as the reverse complement.
TGTAAAATGAAAACCATCTCTGCCCTGCTGCCTCTCATGGTGCCAGCGTCACTACAACAGGCAGCACAGCAGTCAGTATTGTGAGCGGAGTGGATGCATCAGGTCGGGACCGATGGAAGGCACACTGGCACAGGCACTCACGTCACTCTGTTACGGCCAGGCTGTGCTGGGTTCCCGGCTGACAGATCATAGGCATAGTAAGAGAGGGTGGCACCTGTAGTCCCGCCCACTGTGACCAACTTCCTTGGACTTGTCTTCGGAGGAGCATGGAGCGGAGGACACGCAAGGTAGCAGTGCTGCTGCTGAGAAGCTGAGCCTCCCTCTTTCCCTTTCAGCTTGCTGCCTGAGAGACTGACATCACATACCACTTACCGCTGCTGTGCTGCCATAGGGGTAAGTGAGACTTTGGCAACTGGCAAAGTTTTTCACTAAACACTGGGATAGTGGGTTACCAGTTTCCACTGCAAGTTTGGTACTGACAGTCCAGCCTGGCTCTGTCAGCCATGTTGTGGTGCTGACTGCAGAGCTAGAGGGCTGAGGGTTTACTAGGCCCAACATGGCTGCCAGAGCCAGGCTGGACTGTTTGCTAGCCTCAGTGCCCTGGCCCTTTTTTTGATTGTGTTATAAAGGCATTAAAAAGTCTCGGTTCACACTAGGATGTGATGCAGAAAACCTTCAACGTGTGTCCTGCACAAGGCTGCCTTTAAAGCAGGTCAAAAGGGACAGCTGCCCTGGAGCTGCCCTGGACTCAGACCCAGTCCTTGTTGGGGGGTAAAGCTGCCCTTTGAGCCTGCACTGCCTGTAAAAAAGATGACAACCAAATGCTAATAGGGCAGAGCTGGACTGGCGGCAGGGCAGGCCCTCGGAGGATACGTGCCTGGCTCTCTCTAACCTCATCTTAAATCTACCGGCTTGGTGCTCAGTCATCTCTCCCAAGTCCCAACCAACCACTGCCTGGCATGTCCTCCTTATCCGCCTAACAAACGATCACTCCGCCCCCTAACAACCAGAACTGTGATCAGTGGGGAGGAGAGGAGAGGAGAGGGAGGGATCACTCCTCCCTCTTCTGTACAGCCCATGCTGAAAGTCTGGGACCTGTCCTCATTGTCCGTGTCACACAGTAAGTAAATGATGTGTGGTGTGGGGGCACTGACAGCACCTTTTATGGTGATCAGGAAGGATCATTGTGAGTGTACAGTAGACAATGTACAGGGATAGGAGATCAGACAGTACATGGAGCAGTGCAGTCTCTGACCATATCCTGTACTATGTCTGCAGTCTCTGACCATCTCTTGTACTATGTCTGCAGTCTCTGACCATCTCCTATAGTATGTCTGCAGTCTCTGACCATCTCCTGTACTACGTCTGCAGTCTCTGACCATCTCCTATAGTATGTCTGCAGTCTCTGACCATCTCTTGTACTATGTCTGCAGTCTCTGACCATCTCCTATAGTATGTCTGCAGTCTCTGACCATCTCCTGTACTATGTCTGCAGTCTCTGACCATCTCCTGTAGTATGTCTGCAGTCTCTGACCCTCTCCTGCAGTACTTCTGCAGTCTCTGACCATCTCCTCTAGTTTGTCTGCAGTCTCTGACCATCTCCTGTACTATGTCTGCAGTCTCTGACCATCTCCTGTAGTATGTCTGCAGTCTCTGACCATCTCTTGTACTATGTCTGCAGTCTCTGACCATCTCCTATAGTATGTCTGCAGTCTCTGACCATCTCCTGTACTACGTCTGCAGTCTCTGACCATCTCCTATAGTATGTCTGCAGTCTCTGACCATCTCTTGTACTATGTCTGCAGTCTCTGACCATCTCCTATAGTATGTCTGCAGTCTCTGACCATCTCCTGTACTATGTCTGCAGTCTCTGACCATCTCCTGTAGTATGTCTGCAGTCTCTGACCATCTCCTGTAGTATGTCTGCAGTCTCTGACCCTCTCCTGCAGTACTTCTGCAGTCTCTGACCATCTCCTCTAGTTTGTCTGCAGTCTCTGACCATCTCCTGTACTATGTCTGCAGTCTCTGACCATCTCCTGTAGTATGTCTGCAGTCTCTGACCATCTCCAGTAGTATGTCTGCAGTCTCTGACCCTCTCCTGCAGTACTTCTGCAGTCTCTGACCCTCTCTTCCGGTATCTCTGCAGTCTCTGACCATCTCCTGTAGTACGTCTGCAGTCTCTGACCATCTCCTGTAGTACGTCTGCAGTCTCTGACCATCTCCTGTAGTACATCTGCAGTCTCTGACCATCTCCTGTACTATGTCTGCAGTGTCTGACCATCTCCTCTAGTATGTCCTCATTCTCTGATTATCTCCTGTCTCCTGTAGTATGTCTGGCACTAAATCAGTGTTTTTAACCTTTTTTCAGTCAAGTCACCCTTTAAAAATTATGGACAGTCTTGAGGCACCCCATTCTAAAATGTAAAAACTATTCTAATTGTTTTACATAATGCAGCAACACCTAGGACACCTAACACTAGAGGTATTTTATTCTTCCAAAGCAAATACACTTTTGAAAACTGGTATTGACTAGTATTCCAGTGTTTCTCTTCTCCCTCAGTTTTTCTCCATCACTCAGCTAATGTGAACCCCAATGCTGATGGAGAGGGGCAGGGGAGGGCCAAACAAGGATGCTTTGCAGGCAACTGACATCATCCTTATCAAATGATGATGCCATTGGTCATTAGGACACTGGCAGCTAGAAGGTTGTAAGGTTGCACAGTGAAAACCTGTGGCTTTGTGTAATTAAAAGGAAGGCTTTATCCATTATGCCTTTTCACCACTTGGTATCTGATGCTGAACCCCCCCAGGACAAAAAATGATCTATGGCCCTAATTCTAGTACTAAATCCAAAGGGGGGCACACAGAAAATGCTAAGGCTAAGCTAGCTGTTTTGAAATGGCACTGGGGGCGGTGGTGATGGGAACTCAGCCCTTATATACATGGAGGCTAAAAATAAGCTGGACATAAAATTTCTGCACCTGAGGAGCTGCAGGTGCCATCGTATACAGCCTTCTACCACTGTTTACAGTCTTCTATACAAGTTCATGTTCTCTTAAAAAAAGCTGGTGCTTCATATACTGTATATAGAGCTTCGAGTTCATCTATCTAACTGCTCCTTTATGCACTCTCTTCTATTCTCTGTCTCTCTCTTTCTCTCTTCCCTCCCTCATACGTTCACTCTGTTCCTCTTTCTTTTTGGTATCTCATCCTTTCCTCTCTCTCTCCATATATATTTCTGCTCTCTCTTTCTCCCTCTCTGTTTATCTATCTATCTATCTATCTATCTATCTATCTATCTATCTATCTATCTATCTATCTATCTATCTATCTATCTATCTATCTATCTATCTATCTATCTATCTATCTATCTATCTATCTATCTATCTATCTATCTATCTATCTATCTATCTATCTATGATATATATACAGCATATATATATAATGTAGCACCCTACAAGGTAGGTGCTAGGTAAAGTATAGTGGGCCTTGGCTGCCTAATAGCAGGGCCATGATTTTCAGCTAGGCTGTCATGTCTCCCAGGTGTGTCTGCTGGGAGAGGAGTCTCCCCACTGACTCCATGAGAGGATTCTCATTGGACAGTGGAGAAAACAAAATCAGAGACACATTCAGGCCTGTATCTACCCCAGAAGGCAGATTCTGTCGCAGAGGATTCTGGGAGTGGGTATAAGTTTGAGGGGAACACATGACGCAGAGTCTTTGGCAGGAAGCAGAGTCCCAGGACGGAGAGTACGGCTGTCTCTCTTCCTGTCAGAAGAATCGGGTGTCTCGGGCGGCTTGCCTGAGAGTGCAGAGAGAGAGCTGAGATGAGCTGCAGAAGGGATCCAGTGTGCTGAGGACCAGCGGAACAAGAGGGGCCTAGTTCCAGGAAAGCATTCCAAGTTCGTGAGTACTGTGAACTACCCCTGGGGCTATGCCTTGCTGTGAGGGGACCACTCCGGTGAAGGTCCAAGGGATCCGGGAGCTAGCTAGCAGTAAAGGGGGTGCCTAGTCAGAGGACCCCAGGGCCGATCCTGGGCGGGTGCGTGGGTCGCCTCCAAACTGCTGAAAAGGGGGGGAGGCGCCGGCCGAAGCTGCCTCCATAGTGATTTCCAGTGTTATAGCTCCTCAGTTTGGCCTGTGGCTGTGTGTGTGTTTCATTCTGCATAGTCCAGTTTTACAGCTTGCCCCCCTCTAGGAATGGGAGATGCTGCATCTGCTCTGCCTTCTCCCGCCCCTCTCTCTCCCTGTGCCCGCCCACACACTCAGTGAAGCCCGTGCATGCTGTTTGTGAAGGAGATGTGTGGGTGGGAAAGTTTCATTTAGGCAGCCGGCAGCTACATGGAGAACTGAGTGAGTAAGATGACCGGACTTACTCCTCCCTACCCTCTCACCCACCCCTCTGTCCCTGTCACCCCCCCTCTGTCCCTGTCACCCCCCACCTCTGTCCCTGTCACCCCCCACCTCTGTCCATGTCATCCCCTCCCCTCTGTCCCTGTCACCCTCCCCTCATTTCCTGTCATCCCCTCCCCTCTGTCCCTGTCATCCCCTCCCCTCTGTCCCTGTCATCCCCTCCCCTCTGTCCCTGTCATCCCCTTCCCTCTGTCTCTGTCACCCCCCTCTCTGTCCCTGTCATCCCCTCTCTGTCCCTGTCATCCCCTCTCTGTCCCTGTCATCCCCCCTCTGTCCCTGTCATCCCCCCTCTGTCCCTGTCATCCCCCCTCTGTCCCTGTCATCCCCCCTCTTTCCCTGTCATCCCCCCTCTGTCCCTGTCATCCCCCTTCTGTTCCCGTCACCCCCCCCTCTGTCCCCATCACCCCCCTCTGTCCCCGTCACCCCCCTGTCCCTGTCACAGCCCCTCTCCTCTGTCCCTGTCATCCCCCCTCCTCTGTCCCTGTCACCCCCCTCCTCTGTCCCTGTCACCCCCCTCCTCTGTCCCTGTCACCCCCCCTCCTCTGTCCCTGTCACCCCCCCTTCTCTGTCCCTGTCACCCCCCATCCTCTGTCATCCCACCTCCTCTGTCCCTGTCATCCCACCTCCTCTGTCCCTGTCACCCCCCCCTGTTCCTGTCATCCTCTGTCCCTGTCATTCTCTGTCCCTGTCACCCCCCCCTCTCACTCTCCCTCTCACCCCCTCTCACTCTCCCTCTCACTCTTCCTCTCACCCTCGCTCACTCTTCCTCTCACCCCCTCTCACTCTCCGTTTCACCCCCTCTCTATCACTCTCTCCCTGTCACCCCCCTCTCTCTCCCTGTCACCCCCCTCTCTCTCCCTGTCACACCTCTCTCCCTGTCACCCCCTCTCTCTCCCTGTCACCCCCCTCTCTCTCCCTGTCACCCCCCTCTCTCCGTGTCAGCCCCCTTTCCCTCTCTCCGTGCCAGCCCCCTTTCCCTCTCTCCGTGTCAGCCCCCTCTCTCTCAGAGTCAGCTCCCTCTCTCTGCCTGTCACCCCCTTTCCCTCTCTCCCTGTCATCCCCTTTCCCTCTCTCCCTGTCCTCCCCTTTTCCTCTCTCCCTGTCACCCCCTTCCCTGTCTCCCTGTCGCCCCCTCTCTATCACTCTCTCCCTGTCACCCCCCTCTCTCTCCCTGTCACCCCCCCTCTCTCCCTGTCACCCCCTCTCTCCCTGTCACCCCCTCTCTCTCCCTGTCACCCCCCTCTCTCTCCCTGTCACCCCCCTCTCTCTCCCTGTCACCCCCCTCTCTCTCCCTGTCACCCCCCTCTCTCCGTGTCAGCCCCCTTTCCCTCTCTCCGTGCCAGCCCCCTTTCCCTCTCTCCGTGTCAGCCCCCTCTCTCTCCGAGTCAGCTCCCTCTCTCTGCCTGTCATCCCCTTTCCCTCTCTCCCTGTCATCCCCTTTCCCTCTCTCCCTGTCCTCCCCTTTCCCTCTCTCCCTGTCCTCCCCTTTTCCTCTCTCCCTGTCACCCCCTTCCCTGTCTCCCTGTCACCCCCTTTCCTCTCTCTGTCAAACCCCCTCTCTCTCTTTTGAACCCCCTCTCTATCTCGGGGGGGGGGATGCCGATACAGCTTCTCGCCAAGGGCGCTGGAGACCCTAGGTACGCCTCTGCACCCCCACCCCCTCCAGCACTGCGCGGTTTAAAGCCTAATGAGAGAAAGTGGCACCTGGCCTCGGCCTCAAGTTCAAGCTCAGCCTCAGCCGCCCTCAGCGACATGCCACCACAGCGCTGCCCTGCCATAGGCGTGCGCAGCCTATTGCATTAGGGTGTGCACCCCAAAGCTCAAACACGCATGCGTGTATATATATACACTTTGTAAACATACACACACACTATATATATATATATATATATATATATATATATATATATATATATATATATACACACACTTGTCAAAAGTACTGGGACGCCTGCCTTTACACACACATGAACTTTAATGGCATCCCAGTCTTAGTCCGTAGGGTTCAATATTGAGTTGGCCCAACCTTTGCAATTATGCCAGCATCAATTCTTCTGGGAAGGCTGTCCACAAGGTTTAGGAGTGTGTTTATGGGAATGTTTGACCATTCTTCCAGAAGCAAATTAGTGACGTCAGGCACAGATGTTGGACGAGAAGGTCTGGCTCGCAGTCTTTGCTCTAATTCATCCCAAAGGTGTTATATCGGGTTGAGGTCAGGACTCTGTGCAGGCCAATCAAGTTCCTCCACCTCAAACTGGCTCATCCATGTCTTTATGGTCCTTGCTTTGTGCATTGGTCCACATCATTTGGTGGAGGGGGGATTATAGTGTGGGGTGTTTTTCAGGGGTTGGGCTTGGTCCCTTAGACTCTTAGGGAGTCAGCATACCAAGACATTTTGGACAATTTCATGCTCCCAAATTTGTGGGATGGCCCCTCCCTGTTCCAACGTGACTGCGCACCAGTGCACAAAGCAAGGTCCATAAAGACATGGACTTAGCATGGGTGGTGGAAAATTAACTTCAAGTGCAATCATTTACATTATAATAGTAACTAAAACATATAAAATTAAGTGTAACAATCTAAAAAATAAAAATTCCAAAGTGCTCTACTGGTGTGAACCTTCCAACTAAAAAGTTTTTGCACTTAAGTTAAATTGTATGGCAAATATCTGTAGAGGGGTTCCACCATCACTGCTAAGTTTTGAAAAAGATGTATGCCTTATTTTCCTTTTGATGTGTATTACAGGTGAAATTACATGTGAGGCACTGATATGGACTGATAGACAGCACTAATAGGCACTTGTTCTCAGCACTGACTGGCACTGATGAGGCTGCACTGATGGGCACTGATTGGCAGCACTTAGAGGTAGCACTTATTGGCAGCACTTCTGGGCACTAATAGGCATCACTGATGGCTACTGATAGGCGGCTTTGGTGGGCACTGATTGGTGGCACTGATAGGAAGCACTGATAGGCACTGTTAGATGTCACTGATGGGCACTGATGAGGCGGCACTGGTGGGCACTGATAGGTGGCACTGATGAGGCGGCACTGCTGGGCACTGATAGGTGGCACTGATAGGCACTGATGAGGCAGCACTGCTGGGCACTGGTGGGCACTGATAGGTGGCACTGATGAGGCGGCACTGATAGGTGGCACTGATAGGCACTATTAGGTGACACTGATGGGCACTGATGAGGCGGCACTGGTGGGCACTGATGAGGCGGCACTGGTGGGCACTGATAGGTGGCACTGATGAGGCGGCACTGGTGGGCACTGATAGGTGGCACTGATGAGACGGCACTGCTGGGCACTGATAGGTGGCACTGATAGGCACTATTAGGTGACACTGATGGGCACTGATGAGGCGGCACTGGTGGGCACTGATAGGTGGCACTGATGAGGCGGCACTGGTGGGCACTGATAGGTGGCACTGATGAGGCGGCACTGCTGGGTACTGATAGGTGGCACTGATAGGCACTATTAGGTGACACTGATGGGCACTGATGAGGCGGCACTGGTGGGCACTGATAGGTGGCACTGATGAGGCAGCACTGGTGGGCACTGATAGGTGGCACTGATGAGGCGGCACTGCTGGGCACTGATAGGTGGCACTGATAGGCACTATTAGGTGACACTGATGGGCACTGATGAGGCGGGAATGGTGGGCACTGATAGGTGGCACTGATGAGGCGGCACTGGTGGGCACTGATAGGTGGCACTGATGAGGCGGCACTGCTGGGCACTGATAGGCACTATTAGGTGACACTGATGGGCACTGATGAGGCGGCACTGGTGGGCACTGATAGGTGGCACTGATGAGGCGGCACTGCTGGGCACTGATAGGCACTATTAGGTGACACTGATGGGCACTGATGAGGCGGCACTGGTGGGCACTGATAGGTGTCACTGATGAGGCGGCACTGGTGGGCACTGATAGGTGGCACTGATGAGGCGGCACTGCTGGGCACTGATAGGTGGCACTGATAGGCACTATTAGGTGACACTGATGGGCACTGATGAGGCGGCACTGGTGGGCACTGATAGGCACTATTAGGTGACACTGATGGGCACTGATGAGGCGGCACTGGTGGGCACTGATAGGTGGCACTGATGAGGCGGCACTGCTGGGCACTGATAGGTGGCACTGATTGGCACTATTAGGTGACACTGATGGGCACTGATGAGGCGGCACTGGTGGGCACTGATAGGTGGCACTGATGAGGCGGCACTGCTGGGCACTATTAGGTGGCACTGATTGGCACTATTAGGTGACACTGATGGGCACTGATGAGGCGGCACTGGTGGGCACTGATAGGTGGCACTGATGAGGCGGCACTGCTGGGCACTGATAGGCACTATTAGGTGACACTGATGGGCACTGATGAGGCGGCACTGGTGGGCACTGATAGGTGGCACTGATGAGGCGGCACTGGTGGGTACTGATAGGTGGCACTGATGAGGCGGCACTGCTGGGCACTGATAGGTGGCACTGATTGGCACTATTAGGTGACACTGATGGGCACTGATGAGGCGGCACTGGTGGGCACTGATAGGTGGCACTGATGAGGCGGCACTGCTGGGCACTGATAGGCACTATTAGGTGACACTGATGGGCACTGATGAGGCGGCACTGGTGGGCACTGATAGGTGGCACTGATGAGGCGGCACTGCTGGGTGGCACTGATAGGCACTATTAGGTGACACTGATGGGCACTGATGAGGCGGCACTGGTGGGCACTGATAGGTGGCACTGATGAGGCGGCACTGGTGGGCACTGATAGGTGGCACTGATGAGGCGGCACT